>NW_018164784.1:185161-194342 GCF_001263595.1 Phalaenopsis equestris | reverse complement strand
TCGGCCTTCCAGCACCCATCTGTATTCACCTTAACCAAAGGATGCTTGGATTTTCTCCAAATGACCTGCTGCACCCATATATTTGCATGCGAATTTATATTCATATATTAAAATTAAAATATGGAATTCCATCAAGATTTGAGTCCTTAAAACTATCATATAAAACAATTTTATGTATATAAGCTAAAATGTTTGCAATAACCTTTTCCCCACTAATAGAGGCATCCTCTTGGTACGGGCCATCCAGATAAACCAAATCATAATAAAAAGGATGATAAACTTTAAATGTTAGCTGAATTCATAGTTTCCCAAGCCTCCATATAATAAATCAAATTGACCCAATTGGAATAAGATCAATTAAACTTGCCGCATATATCCTATTCAAGATTGGTAAAAGTCTTTCTCTCTTGTGATTTCTTAGGTAGATTGTAGGTGTTAATTCTAAGAATTGTAATGTGGTAGTGATAACAGAAGCATAAGGAGGCTCATTTTTCCTCTTTCGAGTGCATAAATGAGTATGATTCAAATTTAGGTAATTGTTTTCATATGTTACCTATGAAACTCCTAATTTAAACTATATCAATACGCATTTGACTAAGTTGCATTCCCTCATGACTCATCTTTCATAGTCATTCACACGATGTGAATATTTTATGTTGTTTCACCACCGTTCTTTTGAGTTCTAATGGGCCACAATGAATTTTAACAAGTTATATGGCCAATACAACATGTAAATTAAGTCTAGAGATATATTCATCACACGCAAATAATGATTAATTCAAAACATTCACAACTCTACAAATCTAACATATTTTTCACAAGAGAAAAGTATAAGAAATTTTTTTACTACACATGATAAACACCAAAGAAAACTTCATTCAATCATAGCAAATTCACCAAATATATGTTTACAACATTAATCAAATAAGATTACACACGATATTTAGCTTTTGTCCTCTGAAAAAAGAAGCAAATTCCACCGGACGATGTTTTCTACAGTGTTACACAAGATGTTGTCGTAAACTCCTTTCAGATTCTCTCAAATTCCACTCTCAAATCTGTCAAGAACAAGAGTTCTTACCCCTACCTGATGTCCTTGGAATATTCAAGGACTTGGAACTTCTTCCCTACTCCTGAGATTACCAAAACTCTTCGTATGAACTGTCACGACCTGTAAAATAACTCTCAGAGTTGTGCATAAACTGTTTGAACTGCAACACTTAGGCACCTAGTCTGCGGCGCCTAGGCGCCGGGTTTTCTTTATGCTCACAAAGCTTTGGCTTCTAGGCTGCCAAAGCATGACACCAAGGTGTTCAACTGCAACACCTTAGGACCCAAAAATGGGCGCCTAGGTGCCATATCACAATCAACACCTTTGCTCCATTTGGTTCTCTTTCGCTCTGATTCTGTCCAAATTTGTTCCAATGCTCCTACATGTTATACCTGCATCAAAAAATAAAAATACCTTCCATTAATGTGCAGTTTCATTCAAAACATGTGTAAAAAAAAGACGAAATTAAGTATATACAAAGACTTATCAAATTCTTCCAAACTTAAACGTTACTTGTCCTCAAGTAACGGTACAACTTTAATAACCAAATATGTTGATATGAGGTAGTGGGTTTCTTTAAGATTTCTATAATTTTGCTCCAGAAATGTTGTAGTACAACCTAGAAGAAGTTCTAGTAAATCAGACTAAAACTAGGGTAAAAGAATACTTAATATTAAACTTAGAAATCTTGATTTTTTATCTAGTTAAAAAATAATTGTAATTTGTCAAATTTAGGATTCCTATAAATTGTAAAGTTAGAATTTAAGAGCTCTGTTTGTAAAAGTTTTACTAAAAATTTTTGAAATAAAAATAAGTTTAGGATTGTTTCTAAGTCTTTTTCGTTTAGGAGGACTCAAGTGAAACCAATTTTTGATTAGACTTCTCCTCAAGCTTCTCCTCACTTTCTTTTATATTTTTCTTTCTTTTCTTCTTTTCCTTTTTCTTTTAGGATCTTTTTAATCCTTACTTTTATATGAGGATTACTATATCTAGATAGGTCTTTAATAATAATGAATTTCACTATCCTTCTTCTAAAGTTAAGTACTTATCACTATCCTTTACTTAAAAAAATGTAGTATTAGTTTGAAAATAAGTTTTATAGAGTCTCAAGCCTTTTAAAAGCATAAATATAAAAATCCTTAATTTTTTAAAAATACATTTTTTCTACTATAAATAGTAAAATCATTTTCTCATACTCTTCTACTAAATATCTTAATTCTAGCATAATCTTTTTCACCAAAAAAATCAATTAAGTCTTCTATTTCATTCACAAAATAAAAATTATAGTACCCTGAAGATAACATCACATATCATAAATCATTTTGCAATGAAATCTAATTAATATGTAATCTACTAAGGATAAATAAAATTTAGTTTTTATAAAGATTTGATTTTTAACATGTATATCAATAAGAAAATTGATTTTTAAAATGTACAGAAATAAGTACTGAAAAATATATGCCAAAAGAAAAATCACATCTCAGAAATAAATGCTACCACATACGACTATAAAAAAAAACTTACTAGTATTCCAGAAGATATAACAATATGCAATAGAAAGTAAATCTAAACTACACATGCTAAAACAAAAATTGAACTAGAAGAAAGTCTAAAAATAGTGCAGGTATCAACACAAAAATAATTAAAAGCACCAAAAAATTTATCCAGAAATATTTTAAATGTATAAACATTGACAAATAATGTCCAGTAAAACTAGTAAAAATGGAATAATCGTCATCTCAATGACTGTAGTGAAAACTAAACATTGGGAAACATCAAATTTAACTCTACTAACATACAATCAAGCAATCCACACACAATCCCAACATCCACAATAAACATCCAACAATTCAATCCACACAAACAATGAACACAACACACTACAAACAATCACAACTCAAAAACAAACTAATGCATATGTACCATGGGTTGCCTCCCAATAAGCGCTTAGTTTAATGTTGTTGACCTGATAAATAAGGATCCCTCCCAGATCAAAATTTCAATTTAGTAATTTCTGATCAATCACCCAATCTTTTGCCTATCTTGAAATTTCTACTAAATCCTCAAATTTCAATTTTTCTTGCAACTTATCATTCTTAGCTATATAATAATCATCTTAAGAGCATTTAGAGGATCAATTCAAATTATTGTTCCTAATGGTTCTTTCTAAATCCAATGTTCTCTCAATGATTTTTTCTATTTGTATATTAATGTCTTCCTTCAAAGTTATAAGAAATGGATCCTTGTAAGATAGTTCAAGTTCTCCTAAATTTTGGGTCAGGTTCTCCCTAGGTTTTTCAGGTTCTTTAGAAATTTCTTCCGTAGGACTTTTGGTTTCCTCTTTCTCTTTTCTCAAGTTTACATTCTTTTAAACCATATCCTCCAATTCTCTTCCAGTCCTTAACTTTATTGCTTTCAATTGCTCACTATTCTTCTCCTTAGGATTCACCTCGGTGCTACTAGGAAGAATCCCTTGAGGACGATTGCTAAGTGAGTTAGCAATTTGCCCTAGTTGATTTTTTATATTCCTAATTGTAGCCCCTTGGCTTTGCAGCTGACTCCCAATTTGATGAACAATCTCTTCTAATGATAAGTTCTTCTTCTTAAGTTGTGGGTTGGAGTTAAATTTAAGAGGAATATAATGTTTAGATTTAGAATTATCCTAGTTACTCCAATTACCATTAGGATTAACTTGATTATTTCTACACTATTGGTTTCCTCCTCCATAATTATTATTCCAGTTAAAGTTGGGATGATTCTTCTAGCCCGAGTTGTAATTATTGGAATATTGGTTATTTGAGTAATTGTTTATTGCATGGATAGTTTTGAAAGAGTTAGTATCAATCAACTGTCCAAATGAATTTTCCTTAATGAATGGAGGTCTTTGTGGTTGACTCATTCCATAATGGTCTAACATTCTTGCAATATCAACTATTAGAGAAGTTAAAATAGTCAGCACATTGATTTCATGAATATTCACTACCTTCTTAGGGTTTGCTCTTTCGAAGGGCCATTGAAAGTTATTGGTGGTCATCTCTTCTATAAGAGAATAAGCCTCCTCAAATGGTTTCAACATAAGAGAACCTCCTGCGACAACGACAATGATTGTTCTTAAAGATTCAACTAATCTGTAATAGAAGGTTTGAATAATAAGCCAATCGGGTAATGTGTGATGTGGACATTTCCTAAGAAGTTCCTTAAATCATTTTCAAGCCTCATAAATTGATTCCACGTCAAGCTGACAAAATGCAATGATATCATTCCGCAACTTAGGGGTTTTAGATGGTGTAAAATACTTGGCTAAAAATTTACTAGGCTAGATCTCTCAATATCCTGATTGAACTTGTTGCTAATGAATTGAGCCACATCTTAGTTTTTTCCCTCAAAGAAAAAGAAAAAAAATCTAAGTCTAACTGCATCATTAGAAGCACCATCATATCTGAATTTAACACAAATTTATAAAAAACTTAGTAAGTGTATGTTCGGGTTTTTAGATTTAGATCCACTAAATTGATTATTCTGTATCATCTGAATTATTGCAGGCTTAAGTTAAAATTTATTGGTCATGAAGCTACTTAAATGAATTTTATCTACCGTAGGGTTCATATAATCCATCAAAGATCTATTAACATTATGATCAATGACTAGATCCTCATTAACTGGATGATCAACCATTTCTACAAGCTTTTGGAGTTTTCTTTGTTTTCTAATCCTCCTAATAGTTTTCTCTAGCTCTGAATTGTAGGGTTCAATGCCTGCAGCTCCTGAACTATGCATTCAAATCTAAAGGTTTAACTAATAAGATAGATATCAGACACTCAATTTTTTTTTATATTTATGGATTTTCTCTTAAAAACACACACAGTAACTAAAATTAATAAGCATAATTAATGTTTCCAAGACATTCTTACATGTTCAACTAAAATTAACCTTAAGTTATTCTTACCAACGTTTCCTTTCTTCCTCCTACCGACGCCATAAAGCTTGACGACCCTAACAACTACCAACACTTTAATGATAATTTAATTTAACTCACAATCTCCACCTAAATGTCAGGGTTCTTATGCAAGTGCACGTATTACCTTCATAATATAGGGCTTTAATTGAGTCTAGAATGTCGATCCCACATGGAAGGTGGCAGAGACTACGTAGTAATAATAAACTAAGGGTGAATTCTAGCCCACTATTTTCGGGTTCTAGTTCAAAAAATTGCAAAATATGATTTTTTCTATCAACAACTCCTAAGTACATTTCTAATCCTAAGTTAAACTTGCCTAGATCAATTAAACAAGTGAAATTCAAGATTGATAAAGATACTTCTCTCTTGTGATTTCCTAGGTAGATTGTAGGTTTAAATTCTAAGAATTGTAATGTGGTAGTGACAACGGGAGCATGAGACTCATTTATCCTCTTTCGAGTGCATAAGTGAGTCCGATTTAAATATGGGTAATTGTTTCCATCCGTCACCTGTGAAACTCCTAATTCAAACTATATTGATACGCTTCTGCCTAAGTTGCATTGCCTCATGACACTTCTTTCATAGTCAAATACACAATGTAAATATTATATGTTATTTCACCACCTCACTTTCGAGTCCTAATGGGTTACAACGAATTTTAACAAGTTATATGACTAGCACAACATGTAAATCTAGTCTAGAGATATACTCATCACATGAAAATAAAGATCAATTTGAAGCATTTACAACCCTAAAAATCTAACCTATCTTTCACAAAATAAAAGTACAAGAAATCTACTCACTACACATGATAAACACCAAAGAAATCTTCATTCAATAGAAATCTTCATTCAATCCAAACAAATTCACCAAATATGTGTTTACAACAATAATCAAATAAGATTACACATGATACTTAGCTTTTGCCCTCTGAAAAGAGAAGTAAATTCCACTGGACATTGTTTTTTACAGTGCTACACAAGATGCTGTTGTAAACTCCTTACAAATTCTCTCAAATTCTCTTCTTAAATCTCTCTAGAACAAGAGCTCCTACTCCTACCTACTGTCCTCGGAGAATTCCAGGACTTGGAACTTCTTCCCTATCTCCTAAAATTGCAAAAGCTCTCCTTCTGAACCTTCAAGACCCGTAAAATAACTCAAGGAGTCGTGCATAAAGTAACTGTCTGAACTGCAACACATAGGCGCCTAGTCTGCGACGCCTAGGCGCCAGACTTTTTGTCTGCTCTAAAAGTTTAGGTGCCTAGGTGTGTAGAACCTAGCACCAAGGTGTTCAACTACAAAAACTTGGCAAAAAAAAAAGTGGACGCTTAAGCTCCAAACCACAATTAGTGCCTTTGCTCCATTTGGTTTCGTTTCGCTCTGATCTAGTCCAAATTTGTTCCAATGCTTTTACCTTCTATATTTACATCATAAGCAAAAAAGTACCCTCTATTAAAGTGCAGTTTCATTCAAATACATGTGTAAAATAAAGAAAAAATTAAGTATATCAAAAGACATACACCAACCAACTCAAGTGCATAGACATAAAAGCAAGGATGATTGGTAAAGGTTAATCACACCCTATTTCTTAGGGCTATGGGCATGAAAATCCAGAGAGTGTAATTATTAAAAAGCTCTCATTACAAAATAAATGAATCCACTTTTTTGCTTTTAATTATTTTATTCTTATTGCAATTGCAATTTTAAAAAATTAAGAGAACTATTATATACATCAAATAAACGCCTGCATGAATCTTGAAGAAATCTAATGGACAATAAGTGCAAAAAAGTACAATACAATGAGGCCCTTGAGTAGATGACCGAAGCCCCGTGGACGGAAAACCAAAGGTCCCTCGACGAAAGGCTAAGGGTCCAATACCAAGAGACCAAACGTTCACTATCAGAATACTAGAAGACTTGTCTAATCAGGTGCAAACACTATTTTTATTCGGGGTTGAAGGCCAATCGAGCGAAAGCTAACCGAGCGAAGGTCGTCTGAGCCAGAAACCAGAAGACTATTTAAACAAGTGATAACATCAATCTATATGTTTTCATAATCCGACTTGAATGAAAAATTCAGCATCGCTAGACATCTCACAAGCACTCCTACAGTTCCTCAACCAGAATTGAGAATTGGCCACAACACACCCATCAAAACTTCCCGAAAGATCCCTCTTGTCGAGGAATAAGCTATCTATCGAATTACAATAGTTTACCGTCTGCTCGATATACTAGTTTTATTCCCCCGATAAGAGTATTCTATCTTGGGATCAATGGTCGACAAGCAGATCAACACGGCCGACCAAGTCAGGATCGACTGACCCTAAGAACATTGAAGGTCGACCGATAACCCACCTCAATACAAGTCCCGAAGAACCAAAATCGACTAGGTTCTGACCGATCGAGCTAAAGGAGGGACAAATCAAAGGCTCACATATGTAAAATACCAATAATAACTTGTACATCCCCCATTAAAGCGCGAGCATAATTGTAACTTCGTATACTGTGCCCCCTTTCTCCATGAATAGGAGATCATTTCATGAATAAAATATTATTCACTCATTTGAAATTAATGTTCATTTCTCTCTCTTTCACTCTCTCTTTTGTACCACGTTCTATTTCTTTGGTGTGATTTATGAACAAATTAGATTCAACAGTATTAGGTCTATATTTATAGATATACAAAATGAATAAATGCACATTTACCTATTTTAAATTAACTTTAAATTTATTACTAAAAACAAAAACAAGTTTAAAAATTTCATTTATTGTTACTTCTAGCTCCATTGCTAATTTTGACTCGACTACTAACTCATTTATATGGCTAAGGCTAAAGGGGGTGTTATTTCTCAGAATTAGATGCTTTTTGAGTGATATATTAGTAATTATATGAATATAAAAAATCTATAGTGTAGCAACAAATTTGAATATTAATGTTGGACAAATCTAGTACAAAATTATGAAGCGTTATTTAAATATTAATAAAAGATGTTCATTAAATAAAAATATAGTAGAAAATTGCATGAATAAGCCTTAATTATTAAAGAAAAAGTAATGAAATTAAATAAACCGGAATAATTTTGGCAGCTGTAATGAAGAGTTTAAAATGCTCTTATTAGGGCTAAAGATCTACTACAATTATAGCAATTACCACGTACATACTATATAAAAATAATAATAATAAAGAGTTAAATATAAAAATTCATAAAGTTAATCCAAATAAGAATGATATATTCCACCTCAAGTTGTTTCTTAATTTTTAGCGGCTTAATATTGCATCAGGATTCTGCACGTAGAGTTATGTGCAGAGTCCAATGAAATCACGCCACGTCGAGGTGACAGAAAAAAAATTAGCACGGTAACATAGGAGAATATTCCTTCCGTGTTATTGTATGTTATTCAGGTGTTATTGTGTTCTGAGAATATTCTCGGTGTTATAATAACACAATAGCACATCAACAACACTTGAATAACACACAATAACACATGAATAACACACAATAATACCTAATAACATGGGGGGAATTTTCCCTTATGTTACAGAACAAATTTTATGTTTTTTTGTCACAGCTGATGCGCCCCTAGTGTGTGATGTTTTCCTACATGTTTTATGTCAATTTAATTCCCTGTCAACGACGCCAACAACTTGACTCGACCCGCAGTTACGCAGTAATTTAACTTTCAAAAGACAACAAAAAAATTGACCCAATTTATATGTAATAACTAATATGTAAAATCAAAATATTATAAAATGTAGAAAATAGTTCACACGTTATGAGTTCTAAGCAAGTACATGTATCGCTTCAAGTAATATAGAGTTTTCTTTAAAAACCCCAATATCGATCCCACAGAGTACAGTAAGAAATCCCTAAGATAAATTCTAGTCTACTACTATCAAGTCTTAGTTTAGAAGATGGAGATTCTTATGATAGTAACATAAATCACTTTATTCAAACTATAAAAATTAAAGTAAAAAAGACAAGTTAAAATGGATTTAATGAATGATAAAAGAAATCTAACTACAAGAACTAACTTTACTAAACTAATTTCTAAACTTCAAAGTTAAATTTATTAAGACTAAACAAAGTTTTGTGACAAAGAGTTCAAGTTTAAGAAAACATCCTTCCCCTTTACAATGAGTATATGGATTGTAAAGAAATTAAAATTATATA
>NW_018164784.1:180672-184648 GCF_001263595.1 Phalaenopsis equestris | reverse complement strand
ACTTTATATATATATATATATATATATATAAGTTTACAAAACAAAAAAAAATGAAAGAACACAATTTATCTTAAACTCCTTCTCAAGTAAATCCCTTGAAGTTCCCTTGAAGTACTTTCTCTCTTTACAATCAATATTGAATTCTCTCTCGCAAGGTATAGAAATGTAATAAGGAAAAAACCTCTCACCTTCCCTTTCCTCTTACAATTCTTCAAGAAAATTCTCTCCACAAACAATACTTGACTCTACACTTACACACACGCACACACACACACACACCCCCTACGAGAGGCGCCAGCCCTTCTCTTTTAAAGAGGCACAGAATCCCTCCTTATTCCCAAGAGACACACCCCTTCATTTCAAGAGACACATCTCTTCACTCAATGTGTCTAGATTCATGGAATCATTATAAGAGGCGCTTCTCTTCATTTGAAAACCACTCATTAACTCCAAGAGAAACATCCATTCATTTAAGAGTCTTTCCAAGTGTTTAGATGCATTGAATCACTTCATGGGGTGTTTGAATCACTTGTGAGCCTTCTAGAACATCAAAAAACCATCAAAACTCCATCCATAATCGTCCCGGGCGTTGTCGGCGCCGGTCTGGGTGCCTTCGGCACCATTTTTCGTCGCTTCTTTAGAATCAGACGTTGTCGGCGCCTGTTTGCAACATCTCCACTGTTTTGCTCCGTTTGACTTCGTTTCAGCTCCGTTTTGCCATGTTTCAATTACTTTTCGTTCCTAACATATAGATCAAAATTTTCTTTCTTGCTCGTTTTAGCTCCAAATTGTACCGTTTTTTCTTCTTTTTTATCAAAAGTCCAGTTCTTGTACTTGAAGCCAAAAACATGCAAAATAAATTCCTTTAAAGTGCAATATCACGAAAAATGAGTATAAATATATGTTTGAAAATGCATATATTTTTAGTGCATCAACCGTCACGTGGCGTGATTTCATTGAACTCCGCACGTAACTCTACACGCGGAGCCTTGATGCAATATTTTCTCATTGTTCAGGGGGCTTTATGAAAAAATAACTTAAAAGAGTGACCATGCATAAAAAAAAAAAAAAAATTAAAAATTCATGAGAGTCAAAGTCGAAAAAAAATCCCCTTAAAAATATATTTATGTACCTTTCATTTTCCACATCATCATCTACTTCAATAATGCACCGCCAATATATCGTTGAATTAGCATTGTTAACAATTATTTACATCCATCACCTCATCTAATTAAAAATGTAATTACTCAAATTATATTATTAATCCAAAGGAGGGCCAAACGGTAATCTTCAACTTTTAATTAAGTAAGACCGTCATTGTCGTTCTTAACCTCCCTTAGCAAACACTAAGTTTAATGTTATCTCTTTAATTATTTAATGAATTATTTGAGGGGCAGGATTGAAGTTGATAATACATGCCACACAATTATTATGTACATACATAGCTAATAACCAAAGTGTAATTATTAAGCTTATAACACTTTGTTGATTCAAATGGTGTATGAAAATATGTATTTTACTTTTAAAATTATATTTATGGTGATATTTTTGACGTGACAATAAGAATTCTGACTACGATGTACGAACAATTCTAATTGAGAAACTGTGAAGTATCAGACATGGATACGATTCTGATACATGTCTGACACAACATACAAGTTTCTGCTTCGAATAACATTAAGAAAAAAAAAAGGGCACAAACAGAACACTCACCAGATACGTGTGTTCTAAATTAATGAATTAAAAAATTTTGAAAAATGTTTTTATGACTACGATTAAAAAATAGATATTTTATGTAAAGTTTAAGATATATATATATATACTAAATTTGAATTTATATATATATGTCGTCTTACGTATAGATGAGAATGTGTATTCAACTTTTTAATAGTGTATATTAGATGTGATATTTGAGTGATATAAATATAAAAATCAAAATTTAGGTGTTAGATATGTAAATAAGAATTCAATGCCAAAGATGTCACTGATTTTTCTATTTCATTTAATGAATAATTGATTAAGATGGTTAAAATCTTGTAGTAATAGAAACTATTACGTGTTTATTTTTATACATTTTGATTATTTAAATACAATTTAATTTGTTTTATAAAATAAAAATATAAAATATAAATATTATATCAAATAAAATATGGAACAAAAGTGATGTCAAATGGGCTCTTAATTTTTAAAAATTAATGTGATTATTATTTTTCTTTTATTATACCCTCTCTCTCTCTCTCTCTCTCTCTCTCTCTCTCTCATTTCTACTCATCTCTTACTCTATCTTCTTCTTTCTTTATCTCTTACTTTCTTTCGCATTTTAAGTGGCACGCATAATAATACGTATGTTTAGAAGTCTGATATGAAAATACATAAGAATTGTGGGGTATGTTAAGTAAATGCACCTTTTTGTTTTGAGGTTTTAATTTTTGTGGGTTGAGAAGAATTAATCTTAATCCTATAGATATTGTCTAAGTTTGATCCTCAATTTATCCTTCTATCAGGATAAGGGCATAAAGAGTTACCGAATTTATACACTAAATTGGTTAAATTAATAAGATTTGATTAAGGCTTAGTCATATTGGTTTGATATTAACGACAAGCAATGATATAAATTTATGAACGTGATTTATGACATTTTATATTTAAATGATTTTTAAGGTGAAGTTATAGACATACCACAAAATTATTGCGTATTTACATATTAACCTTCTGATATTGGATCTTTTTTACATGTATAGCATTTTACATATGAATAAAAAAAGGTGTTGTTTTCGTTCCTTTCTTTTTTAATTTTTAGAAGGTGTCGTCTGCTTGTTGATCGCCGTATACTTCCCTTTCGTAGATAAATCTCTCTCTCATACCATTTGAATGATCAGAAGAAGGGATGAAATAAAAAAGAATGACATACAAGAAAGATGACAAATTGAAAAAGAATGTGGAGAGCTTACGTGTGATAAACCTCGCAATGATATGTCAAGGATGTCTGCCCAAACAAGATTGGGCAGAAGTACCTTGGACCAATATTCAAGAAAGAATACCTACATAGACTACCCACAGCCAAACATTCAGGTGTATGTGTTTGTTCTGTGGTCTAGAGCACTCCAAAGAGGACGTTTCCCACTTGGTTTATTGCATCCTGTGAAATACTCAAGAATACTCTCGATATAAGGGGTTTCATTTTTATTATCATGATCCCGGAGTAATACAATATCAAAGGAAGGTAATTTCATGTGGGAAAACCACGATGCTTCAAAGCTCATGCTAACTCATCAGAGAGAGAGTGAGTCTCTCACGTTCCAACTGGGCAGCGACTTATCGGCACACGGAGCCCACTGAATAAATAAAATCGCCTCAACAAGGGTATCCCGATGCGTCAAAGTACATCCGAGTCATAAATACAGAGGACAAATCGTTGTATTCCAAATGGGGGTCGCTCATTGGCTTCGGGCCATCAAAGCAATATTAACGAAGTTAAGGAGCGATAGAGCTCAACAGGGGTAGTCAAAGGAAGGGATGAGTGATCCTAAAAGGTAGATGTAGTCAGTCAGGGTACTGCGAACCAACCATCCCAAGCCATGAGAGCCCTAAGTCTACCCGGACTCGAAGGTAGTCGACAAAACATGTCCCGAGATCCCCGGTCAGCAACTGTAAATTGCATCATCCACAGAAATCTCGGTAGCACTAAAGTCAGAGGAACGAAACTCTTGCCTATGACTATTAGTTGAAGCTCCAATAGTTGTGACTTATACCTGCCGAAATGACAATGATGCTCCAAGAGTTGGGACTTATATCATCAAATATTATTCCTTATTGATCACCCATTTAAAATATGTTTTTTTAAAAGATAGAGTCGATAAGCAAGGACTCTGCCAAAGAGAAATGAGGATGACTAATGATAGAAGATTAGTACAATAATGAAGATTATTAATTCCCTAGGACTATCTTTACTTCATCTATGATTCATAATTTTAGT
>NW_018164784.1:173892-180572 GCF_001263595.1 Phalaenopsis equestris | reverse complement strand
AAAAACCTAAATCCAACTATTATCTTGCTTTAGATCATCAAAGAATTATTTGTGAATGGTTGTAATCTCTAAAGTTTTCTAGTGTGTATTCATCTAAATTAAGTCATTGTGTTAACTTAGGAACATAAAAGATATTTGGCATTTGACTACTTTATTTTCTTTCAATGCTTGTCACTTAGTGTATTTGGTGTTTTATCTAGTCAAATACTTAATTTATTAATGACAATCAATATTTTTTTAAGAAACTTATTTGCACCTCATTTGAAAGTACATACATTGAGATAAATTGAAGTGAGTATTATAATGATATTGTGCAAATTTAAGTGCATATTTTCTCTTGATTTTCTAACTCAATGTAGCATCTGCCCATACATCTACTTTATGAGGATATAGCACGGGCATAATACATTATTGGTGGATGTACCAATTTGAGAGGTGCACTTGAATGTGTAATTATATAATTTATAAAGAATCATTATCATATCGTGCTGAATAATTAATGTTATTGTAGAGATTTAAATAACATCAAAAGAATCATGAAAAATAAAACAGGAAATAAAAGCTCAATATATTAGAAATATTTGTTGCAAACGATACCTATTTTTGATTATATTATTTAGAGCAACAAGGATCAATAAATAATGTTGTAGGTGTGGTGCCTTTGTAGCCTATGATTCTATATTTTGGCAATCAGGTGAAGAATCATGGAGATGCAATTAACGTTACTTTACTGAGAAAGAGCTTTGAATAGTGACTATTTTTGTTATGGTGAACTTTAATGATGAAGTTGAACCATTTTTTGAGTAAGACTTATTACTAGTTATTCAAGTCAGCATTAAAAGTGTTATATTGACATGATTATCAAAACTTTAATTATGTGAACATGTTATTTATGAGATTATTAAACATTGAGGATGAGAGCATTATCGGTTAGAAGATTAAAGAAGAATTTCCAACATTATTAAAAATATGTGTTATAATTGCTCAACATTTAACTAATACATAACTTGAATGGTCAGATTACACATGTATGTTAATCTTTTTAATAGGTTCTTACTGAGAATAATGAAGTTACTGATCAGTGATTAATAGATCTTGCTTGGGTTATAATGGTAGTGTGAGTATGTGACCAATATATGATGTGAATGATTACAAATTTCAAATGAGTTCTTAGTCCAAAATAAAAAAGACAAATAATTATGGTGTTTAAGTTAAAGGAAATACTCATTTTGATAATGAGATAGAAAATTATGAGATTCTTCAAGAAATAATACAATTTGAATATTTGAGCTCTATTAAGCATACTGCGTTTACATTTAAGTAGAAAGAACATATAGCCATATGACATCAGAAGTTAAAAAGAATAGAATATATGCTAAATTTGATCCATTCATTCTAATATGTCAGGTTTGGTTAAGTATATTATAATAAATATCCTATTATATCAAGAGATAAATTGATTAGACAACAATCATCAAAACCAAATCTAGTGAGACAATTGAGGTCCAAAGTACTACTGAACAGTCGCACTAGGTTTTGTTATTCTTCTTAATTCTGTTTAGCAAAGGATTGCTTAGAAAATGTTACTAGTGCTTATGAGGAAGTTAATCATGTTGTAAATTATTTTGATGGTGAAATAAATGAGAAAATTTTAAGTTCAATGTCTAATCTTTTGTCTGGTGTAACATAATAAGATTGTTACATAGTTTTAGTTTTTAAATTCTTTTTGCCTTTATCTCTTATAGTTCTAGGTTTTATTTTTTGCAATGTCAGTTATGATGTTTCTTGTATGTACTTTAATTATGTCCTATTTTTATTTTTAATTTATTTACTTATATTATTTCTTGTTTTTACTTTTATTATTTTTTGCATTTACTTATATTATTTCTTGCTTTTATTTCATGTATTTCCTATTTTTAATAATTTTATTTCATGCTTATAATTATTCAATCAATTTATTTATTATTATTATTGATGGCTTCAAGTGGTAGCGATGATAAAAGTCCTCTGAGAGCAATTGTCTTTAGCTTATTTTGGAGGAAGAAACAAGTGATTTCACACCCCATCAAATAGATGGGCACGACTATGATGGTCTTCACTATGATCACCACATAAAGTATCTTCAAGCCCATTGCTTCACTATTGGTTATGCATGCCTTACAGACTTCTATGACTACCACCACACTGCCACCTCCACTCGAGTTAGGTCCCTCCATTCCTATCTAGCCAGATGTGGTGGACACCTCGTGATGCATGTACATTAAACTGGATGTGGATTCATATGTAATTTAAATAAATTTTTTTTCTATTATATTATATAGCTCATAAATTTTTTTTTGTAGGCTTTATCCATCCAGGCAGCCCGTTAATATGATCACAAAGATCATCAAGTGTAGCCATGATGCCCCATATTTTATATAGAAGAAGAACTTGATCGAGGTTTGAGACGCGTTTATGAGAGTTAGATATGTAATTAAATAATTTTAATTTACAATTATAACCATAAGTTATATTTTAAGAACAATAATTAAAAAAAAATGTAGAACTTCTAGTAGAGGCTCATCATCATCAGTAAATTTGAAGGAACTTTGAGACCTGATTAGAGGCCTATCTTGATAAGGAAGAATGCTTAGGTTGAGTTGTGCAAAGCCTGATATCTCTTCAATATCTTAGGAAGAGGCATATAGCATAGTAAAACCAAGCCTCATATTGTGGTGCATGGATACCTCCTTATACATCGGAGGTTTGGTTCCCCCATACCGAGTATAGGAGAATGATAATGAGATTTATTCAATGTATTAAATTTATTTCTATAATTATTTATTCTTAACCATTTTATATGTTAATAGAGACAGATGTTTGGATGGGAGCCCACAGTCTTCGAGTTGCACGTCCATACACATTAGCATCACTCAGACTAATGGTAGGTCAATGATAGATATTGGCATGTCCACATACGTTGAATACTTTTTTTTTTATTTAAAGAATTTATTTACAAATTTATTTCAATGATATTTACCATTTATAATCTTCTATAGGATGAGTATGTTTGCTTGAAGGATGTTCGGATTCAGAGCCCCATTGAAGTTGGTCTTTTATGGTATGTCTGACCACTCAACCTTTAATATCTAGAGAGAAGATGCCTAGAGGAGGAAGTAGGGGATGTTCTACCACATCGACACATATGAATTTTTTTTTTGATGTGTGACACTCCATCTTTGATGATAGGTCATCATTGATTGACGATGAAGTCACCAGGTTTGTGAACGTAGTCTCCGATGAGTTGCGGGTTCATCTTTTATCTACTTGAGATGGAGTCTAGGTAAAAGTCCTCAATAGAGGTGACAATGCAATTCAAGGATGTCAATGTCAAGAGGCTCGAGATCAAGATTGAGCATTTGTAGCACTAGATACTTGAGTGGAAAGTGATCTAAGATTTAAAAGGATGAGTAGTTTTTTTTTTTAATCTGTGTAGAGTATTATTTATACTATTTTATTTATTCTATAGATACTCCTAGATCGAATGATTTGTTGATATTTGTTATTATATTTATCATGATTTCATTTATTATAGTTAAATTTATGAGTTCTTTTATAATGTTCTAAGATGTTGTGAATATGGTTATTATTTATTTCATTTTTTGGTTGCAGGTGTGTAAATTTTGCTTGGCTTGGGCCTCTAATATTGAAGTTAACCTAAAACAAAAATAGGATTGCAATTATTATTACTAAAAGCAAATGGATGATCATAACCAAATACACTTAAAAGGAAAATAGAACAACAGACACTAGCAAACACCACTAATGTATATCCCAAGAGTAGTAGAGGACGATTAAGTGGATTGAAATGGCTGGTGGGTGTAGAAGAAGTAAGTAAATGCTAGTGACTGTGATGGGGTGGTGTGAAAATTTAAGGATAACACGTATAGTTGTTGTCCTAGATGATAGCAGTGAGGATTTAGGAGTTGGTAGCGGCTGAACAATTGAAAGACAATGTTCTCTGATTGTATCGAGTGTGAGTGACAAGGCAGGAGAGTTGGAATACCAAGAACAAGACTGGAAAGGAATGGTTTGGATGGTAGCAAAGCAAAAAGAGAAGGAGGAGGCTTCTGGAAGGCTTGTGGTTGTAGTAAAATAGCAAGTTGAATGTGTTTCAAGGTGGTGGCAATGGTAGATGATGGTTGAATAACGGCTGTAGCGATGTTGATGGGTTGGAACTACTGAGGCAGCAAAGCGGGGATAGAGGAAGGGAATGGTGATAGTGCAGATGGAACTGCAAAAAAAATAATTGTAATATTATCTTGGGTGGTTGCAACAATTAAGGACGGTTGAAAGTGATTGAGGAGGATGGGAAGGGGATAAATAAGATGCACAATATTTGGAGACCAAGATATAGTCGAAGCACCACCTAGAACCCTAATATATAGCTCTCAAAAGGAAGAAGAGATGTTGATAATTGTCTCGATACAAAAATGAAAACATAGAAAAAAGAAATCAAATATATAGGCCCTATAAAACTAGAATTGGGTCCTTCGATCGACTTTCTTAGGTTTAAGCTAGTTCTGTCTAGATGTCTGAGATGTGGAAGAAGACCCCCCCTACGCCCGCGCTAACCACTATTATTATTTTCATTTTGGTACAGTTTTTAGGTTGATTTTTTAGCCAATATATTATTACTGGTTGATAAAATTACTGCATAATTGGTAGTGAAACGATCAGCTGCTAATTCCGCTAATAGGTTTAATGGTTGATAGTTCAGTCAATAATAATATAATGATGTAAAATCAACTAAAAATCAGGTAGTAGGTTTACCGACCGAAATTCAACCACAAGTTTCATTATTTCCCTTATTGTGGAAAGCTTTCAGCTGAAAAAGCACTTTTGACAAGCAATGATTCAACTAATGATTATCAACCATAATTCAACCAAAAATCAAAATTATTGTTCGAATACAAGTTCTTACCTATTTATTTTTCGGTCAATAACAATTGACTTTCCTATAGTGTTGTCATTAGACCTTTTCAAAGAACTCGCCCTCACTCAAAAGTTCACAATTATTCTAATTTATTAGGTAGCTAAAACTATTTCTTTCTTCTCTAACTCCACTAAAATCTCCCAAATCCTTTCTCCTATATCTCCTATATCTAACTCAAGCACTCTCTCTCCACATTGTCATCTCCATCTACTTAGCTTTATCTAAACTTTGAACCATTGAAGAGAATCCATGAATCTAAACCCCTAACATCAGATTCTTGTTATGATTTCACAATAATCATTTGTTTAACCATACTAATTTTCTTGAGAAAATAACATAATATTTTGCTTTAATTTTAATTTTAATTTTCCTTTGTAGTTGTTTATAAAATATGAATATAAATTAATGAATTGTAATCAATTTTTATTACGTATATGGTTAACTATGGGTTTATGACTTAAACATATGCATTAACCTTATATTCCAATAATATTTAACATTAATAAGCATTTGTATATTTGACATCATGTGCAAAATAAACCCTTATATGATCAATAAATAAACAAGTTCGACATGCCACAAAAAAAAAAAAAAAAACACTTGATCAATCAAGCTTGGATAACTTTTAGAGACAAGTTCAATGTCACACAAACATTGATTTCAACTAATTTATAATAAATTCAAATGTCTCAATATTAAAGATCCCAACAACATTAAAAGTGGTCCAATTGGAACTCATGAATCAAAATAAAACGCATTGAGAATTTTGAACGAAACAAATTTTTACCAAATCTTGCATGCTTAAATTCAAATCAAACATTTTGATGAGAGGAATCTTTGAAGCTTAAAATTACTTAAATTTGATATTATTACACCACTTAGATGCTAAAAGAATTATGATTAAAGAAATTGACATGAGTCATCTAATAGAATATTTTGAGATTTTAGTTGGATTTAATAAAATTTTGCTCTTAAAAATTATAAATAGACATACTTTCTCTCAATGAAGAAGACCAAAATTTGAATTTGAAGCAAACTTGAAGAGCTCTCGTTGAAGTTCAACATTTATGATCATCAATGATCACCATCGTGCAACTATAGCCCCCTCAATATTATTGTCCAAATATCATTACCTAATTGTTACTGTTCGACAACCATTGTCTGGTTGTTCTCAATTGTCACCTATTTATCATTGCCCGGCTTCCACTGCCATCTTAATATTATTGTCTGACCACCACCACTCCGTTCTTATCCTAAATGATGCTGTCCATATGTTATTGTTTCACAACTATTGTCACCTTCAACACTTGGCGGCACAATCATCAAACCATAGCATCAGATTGTCATAAATCAAATATTGTCTTCATTTACATAATAGTCACAAGAGATTGAGCTAATATTGAGTGCATTATTTTTATAACTTTATCTTTGGTAATAAAAATGAGGAGCTGACATCTGCAATTTAAACTAACATATTGGATGTACTGATGCATTGTATCTGTTTCGCATCAGTTTAAAGAATTTTGGCATTTGGTTATAAAATATGACCAAATTTAAAATAAAATTTATAGTTTGTTTTCTTTGTATTTGGAATTCAATTTCCAAATTCACGCCAAAATGTAAAGTGCTCATGTCCACCATCGATTTTCCACGGCCATCGCCGCCACTCTCCCCCGATCATCGGCCAACAAACAACGTCCCCGCT
>NW_018164784.1:164118-173815 GCF_001263595.1 Phalaenopsis equestris | reverse complement strand
CCACACAGCCCCGCCCCCGGCGCCCAGCCACTATCGGCACTGGCGGCCACTAGCTAACTCTATTACCGCTACCGAAAAACGCATTACTTTTTAAATACATTATTTTATTTTACTTCAAACTAAACAATAATAAATAAAATCATTTGTTCATTTTACACGTAATCAAACAACTCCAAAATAGAAAATTTTATTTGGGCCAACTCTTATATAATCTCTTCTAAGGTCTTCCACGCAATTAAAAAAAGGAAAAAAAAGGTATGCTTAATTTTTGGTACAAAAATAGGATGTAAAACTCTCATCATATTATCTGCTTTTTTAGGATACAATAAAATTTAAACAATACTCCTTGGTGAGCTCATTGACTTCACATCAAAACTAGTTAATATATTAAATAAAAAACTGTACAGAAAAATAAAAAAAAAAGGCAGAATAAACCCTTATTCTACATCAAAATTGATTTCATATTAAAACAAATGCTTCAAACCTACATCACCAGTGGAAATGGGGTATGGTCAGCCTCATATTTCTTAATAACATAAAATGAAGAATAACAATAGCAAAATAATCTAAATAAATATAAAAAACCCATCATATTTAATTATTATCTACAACTAATTAAAAAAAAAATTAATATCTACATTTACATTGTTGCTTATATAACAGGATCCCCATTAACTCCACTCCCCCCACACAATCACCTCCTCCTGCCATCATTTAACCCTACAATATCAATATTAATATCAATATCATTCATTCTCACCCCTACCACCACCACCACCACCATTTCTCCTCCTCCTCTCCATCAAAGATGTCATCTTCCACCGACGCAGCCCCAATCGTCCGCCCCCCGCCGCAGCCCCACCCGTCCGCTCCTCCTCCTCCTCCTCCTCCTCCTCCTCCTCTCAAGCCTCCAATCTCCAACTCCGCCGCAGCAGCACCCTCTCCGGCCCACCCATCCCCACTCTATGCCTCATGTCCACCGCCTCCTCCTTCCTTCGCTCCTTCTTCCCCTCCCTCCGCGCCGCCTATTCATGGCTCCGCACTCCCAACATCCCCCTCACCACCCTCCCCCGAACCTCTTCCCCATCCCGCCGCCTCACCATCACCTTCTTCGGCCACCGAAAAGGTCGCATCAGCTTTGCCGTTCAAGAGACCCCCCGCTCCCATCCCCTCCTCCTCCTCGAACTCGCCACTCCCACCTCCCATCTCGTCAAGGAAATGGCTTCCGGCATGGTTCGCATTCTCCTCGAGTCCGAACAGGGGAAGATGAAGAGAACGTTGTGGGAAGAACCGGTTTGGAGCATGTTCTGCAACGGCCAAAGGTGCGGCTATGCGGTGGCGAGGGAGTGCACGGCCGCTGATTTGAAGCTGTTGGGTGCGGTCAGCGCGGTTTCGGTGGGCGCCGGAGTGATGAGCGCGGCGCTCGCTCTGCCATCCCCTGAGGATGTGGGAGAAGCTGCGACGGCGATGGCGCCGGTGACGGCGCCTGTGACAGCGCCGGCTTGTTTAACCAGGAATGGGAGTAAGGTGGGAGGACTGGGAGACGGCGAGGTTATGTATATGAGGGCCAGGTTCGAGAGAGTGGTGGGAAGTAAGGATTCAGAGGCTTTATACATGATGAATCCGGATGTGGGAGGAAAAGGACAACAGGGGACGGGATCTGCAGGGAAGAAAAGCTCTAATGGCGCCCCTGAGCTGAGCATATTTCTACTCAGGGTTTAGATTTGGATTAAGAAGACAGATTTATTACAGAGGAGGAGTTGCAGAAATTAAGAGTTTTTTTGTTACATTGTTTGGCTTTCTTCCTCGTTGGATGTCAGAAGTAGTTTCCTTTCCTACGTGTGCTGATACATTATGTGCGGATTTGATGATCTTTTGGTGATATTGCAGTGATATTAATCATAATATCAACATGATGCCATCAATTCGAATATATATTATCTGCACGTAATATTTGATTGAAGAACGAGCGAGTTATTAATCTCTGCTAAAGTTTAGATTATATTTATATATATATACATACATACTTTGAATAAATGTTGCTCCTTTAATGAAGATATGACTGTTCTATAATATAAGAAACCTTGTGCTGATGTTAGTAGTTTCTTATATTTGTTCTGTAATTTAATGGAGGAAGTTTCATGTGATGCATAAAGTAATTATTTATTGGGTAGTTGTATGTTATATGAGTTCTTTCATTTAATGGAGAAAGTTCTTTATTTCTGATATGTTTTGGAATGAATGAAAGATGCTGGATTATTTTAATGGATTGTAAGTCTGGAATTTTGTGCGCCAAATATTTTGGGATGGTGATTTGGGGGTTTTTTTAATGAAAGTTTGGGCACTTTTCATTGGCCTTCATGTGAGTTTTAGATTCAAGTTGAAGAAATGGAGTTTTGTTTGATCAGAGGCCAGGTACTCAATCCTTCTGGATTATGCCTGATGTCCCCTGGCTTTTAGTGCCTTGGAGTGCAAGAGGAGTATGGCTTGAGGGTATTTTTGCAATGATTTTAGTTGGCACTGATTCGACTTTCTTTTGCACCTTTTGATTGTAGGTGCTGGCTAATTTGGTTGATGAAGCTTTTGTTAATGTCTTAAGAACAAATCTCACCTATAAATGTTCTGTCAATTTTGGAAGATTTACATGCATGCTATTCAATTCTTAATTATTTACAAATCTTGTAGTCAAATTTCAATTTTTACATATATGTCATCTTATTTATGTGTGAAAGGTATTTTTTGAAAGTTGAAATAATGATATTTTTTATGTGATGTGAAAATATATGTGCTATACATGTAAAAAGTGATGTCTTGGGTTAGATATGTAAATATATGAGAATCGAGCAGCATGTCGCTAATAAATTTTTAACATGTAATAGTTTTTACATAGGCAGCTATTTGAGGGGATTTTATAAAAGTGAGCAGTTTATCTAACTATTGAAAAAAAAAAAAAAAGATCACTTGATTAGTTCCATAAAAAAAAAATCTTATGAAAAAGTAGTTTTATGTTATCATCAATATTGTTACATTCAATGTATAGATTTAAGATGCATAGAATTACATGATTATTTGATTAAAAATTTCTCTAATTTTGTAAGTTTTGGTATTAAAAATTTGCATTCTGTGAGTTGGATTTGAAGAAATTTTAGTTCAAATTTTGTGTTTTAAGAACTATGTGAACAATTGTAATAAAATATATTGTAGATAAAAAATATTAACCAAATTAGGCTTAAAAATGCTATAAAAACCTTTTTCTATACAAATAAATAAATAAAAGGTTGTCATTCTCTTTACTTAAGTTTTGCTATGAGATATTTCTGCGTCGATCTTTAGGGGGTTTGAAAGTCAAGAATGTATTTTGCTGATTTGTGTGTAATGTAAAGGAACTCATATGTGATTATAGGAGACAAGCTTAAACACATAAACAACAGATAAATAAAAAATAATAAATAACA
Organism: Phalaenopsis equestris; assembly: GCF_001263595.1. Taxonomy (NCBI): domain Eukaryota; kingdom Viridiplantae; phylum Streptophyta; class Magnoliopsida; order Asparagales; family Orchidaceae; genus Phalaenopsis; species Phalaenopsis equestris. Next base: position 170,360 of record NW_018164784.1, on the reverse strand, counting down.
CAACAAATCATAATTACACAAATTTTCTCCTTCTCGATTCATTGACCTCAGTCTCCACACAGGAGTTGATAAGTCAATGTATTGGTTCAATAAACCCAATAGAGTATGTACAAATGCATGATATAATCACTGTACACCGCAAAAGAACCCTTAGAAGCCCAAAGCCCAATGATTCACTTCTAAGATAATTAGGTCAGAGCTTAAGATAGATGCTTGACCCTAAAATATCTGTTTTAAAATAACACCTGACTAATCTTCAAGTTAAATTCCCGTATTATCTATCCTGACCATGTCTCCCCTACGATCCTCTTTGATTGAAAGTAAGTTCATGTGCTTTATTTCGTAATGTTTTCAGACATAACAAAGACAACATAAAATTCCAAACTATCAAACCAAAACTCCCTGGCATGACCAAACTGAATCACCTAGGAGAATAAAACAAATTTCCTTATCAATCACATAAACCTTTCCTTTGACTAGATATTAGATTGAATAATAGTTCCAGTGTTGTCCTTCATGATCAGGTCACTTCGTCTACTTCCTAGGTTGGATTTTAGTTCCACTTCTTTCCTTCCTAATTGTAGCCACATTTTCAGCGTCCTTTGACTAGCTCTCATGATGAATGATATTTTTAGCATTGTCCTTCATAATCTATTCTCATCATTTACTTTCTAAATTGGATATTAGTCCTAGTATTTTTCTTCCTAATGTAGACACATTCTCAGCTTTCGTTTACTAGCTCTCCGGCTGAATGATAATTCCAATGCCGTCCATCTTGATCTAGTCATTTTTTCTATTTCCTAGGTTGGGTATTAGTTCTAGTGCTTTCCTTCCAAAGTGTAGCCACATTCTCAGCTTCCTTTGACTAGCTTTCAGGATGAATGATAGTTCCAACATTATATTTTTTTGTCACTTCGTCTACTTCCTATGTTGGATATTAGTCTCAGTGCTTTCCTTCCTAGTGTTGACACATTCTCAGCTTCCTTTGATTAGCTCTCAAGATGAATGATAGTTCTAGCACTATCGCTCCTGATTTAGTCACTTCATCTACTTCCTAGGTTAGATATTAGTCTCGAGACTTTCCTTTCTGGTGTAGACACATTTTCAACTTCCTTTGATTATTTCTTGGAATAAATTATAATTTCAGCATTGTCCCTTTTGATCTAGTCATTTCATTTACTTCCTATATTGTATATTAGTATGAGTGCTTTCCTTCCTAGTTTAGACACATTCTCAGTTTCCTTTGGCTAGTTTTCAGGATGAATGACAGTTCCAGCATTGTTCTTCTTGATCAAGCCACTTTGCCTACTTCTAAGAATGAATGTTAGTCTCAGTACTTTCCTTTATGTTTTGGTCAGGCCTTACATTTCTTATGATTAGCCTTTTAGACATATATGAATCCTTTTTCTGTCATAACCTAATCACCCCGTTCACATATTTAGTTAGATGTGAATCCACATGATTTTCTTCCCTAACGTATTCAGGTGAACCTAAAATCCTTAACGGATCACAAACATTGCAATTCATAAACTGTGACCCCAAATCTTTTTAAAATCCAAAGTTTGAAATCATATGTCTAATTCTTGGGACTTGATTCATCTTTTTCAGCCAACTCCACTATGTGTGTCATACTTTGAGCAGTTGATCTCACATATTGGGGGTTCATTTTGTTGACCTCTTTTTGGTCATCTAACTCACATTCGACTCAACAAACACATCATGGCGCCCCTCATTGGACCGGCGTGGTCATGCTTGGTTTGGTTTTACATATTCAGTTAGATGTAAACCCAGATCCAACCCAGGTCAACCCATATCCAATCAAGGTCAACCTAGGTCCAACCCAGGTAAACATAAATTCAACCAAAGTCAATTGAAGTTCAACCAATGTTCAACCCAAGTCCAAACTAGGTATACCCAAGTCAACTTAGGTTCAGACTAGCTGACCCACATCATATTTAAGCTCAATTTCAAGCTGATTTTGGTTAAAAAATTAGCTAGCCTCAACTCAAACCCCTGTCCAAGTCTAATCTAGGCTAAATTCATGTTGTTTTGCATGTTATTTCATGTTTAGTTTCATATTTTAATTCCATGTTTATTTTCAAAAGTAGCAAAATAAAAATAATAAAAAAATTAAAAAATAAAAAGGAGGAAGAGATCCTCTCACAAGATGGTTCTCTTCACAAACACCCAAACTTTAAAACCAAATCCAAAATTGAAAACTTAGAAAATTCTTGATTTTTCACCAAGACTAACAAATGTAAGGATTCAAACAAAACATAAATTAAATTTTAAACCTTCAACATCTAATATATACCAAGATAAAGAATGAAAGTCAAACCTAGGCAAATTCGACATGAACCCTAGGTTAGCCAACTTAGACAACAAAACTCAATATCATACGCCAACCTTAGGTTAGTCAAAGTATGGAGACTTGGATTAGTTTAATAGCTTATCTAGTTAGTGCTAAGGACTAGGACATATAAAACAAACAATCCACCCCTTAAAATTAGAGGGAATACCCTAGTATAGCCCATAGTTACTGATGAAAGTATTTCATATCACTTTGAATTATAAAACTTCCACATGCCACGAGCATGCAACTCAAGAAGGATTCTTGGTTATGAGGTTAGCTATAGTTGAAGGATACATATGTTTCTGGAATGATGAAAGCCATGAGCATTCTGATCAAGGATGTTATTCCCAAAGTCTAGGTTAGTCTACCAATTAAGATTCTTGATAAGGTCTAAGGCTTCACTTCCACCTAGAAATTCTTCTCATATGATTTTGCCATTCAGTTTAGAATTTCTATTCACTTCAGTCAATCAAATCAATTATACCTAAGTTATCATTTGACCTCACCTGATCAATTCAAAATCATTAATAATCTTTTTTGGTCTCCTTATCAATCATCATCCTACAAGTAAAACCTCCTTCTCTCAATGGTTAAAACCTTTATTTTGTTCCTTTTGTGAAACACAATCATTGAATTGTAACTCACATCACTTTGAGCTTAATTCTTTCAATTTGGATCCTTCCTTCACCTCCAATACTTCAATTATGAAAGTTCAATTTTGATAACTCAACACATTATACTAATCGAGAGTTTTCTTTAGAGCTCACAGCTCTATGGATATAATTAACAATGAGGGCTTGCCCTTTTAAGGAACATGACCCAAGAATAAAATAAACCTTATCTTACACTTATAAGTTAAGGGAAAAACCCAGTTCCATAGACTTACGAAGGTCTTCATCATCCAAGTGATCATGCCTATTTTTAAGGTAATATTTCTTTTATTTTGGACGATAAATTATTCTTCAAATTTTATGCCCTATCTTCTAGATAGAAGCCTCACGAAAGTTCTATGACAAGCGGTGACATAAATATTCCCTCACGAAACACCGACAACAAATCTCCATTTCAACTATTACATCAAAAATCACCCCAATAAACACATCTAAAAACTCTCTGATGCTTTTGCTTTCCTTGGCTCGCTCCTCAAACAAATAACAAATTCTCACCTAGATTCACTTTTTTTATTTTTCTTAGCTACTCCCCTACCCACAAAGGCTACAAATATTATAAAACTGACAACGATGAAACTAACATATCAAGACATGCCAAGTTTTACAAACATTCCTTTCCCTTCCAAATTCTGCCAACATATATACCCAAAACAACCTTAACATTAGCGCCATTAAACCATGTATCACCACTCACGTTAGTCCCCAACTTACAAGCTCGTCCTCACAAAACTATAACACCGGCCCAAGCCTCGCAACATCATATATCTCCACAGCTTTCCCCACTTCTCAACCTACCTCCCAAAAATTCAATCCCTCCCTAATATAGTAATTCTCATACTAGCCCACACCTTTCCAACTAAACTTCAATTCCACCCAGTCCCCCGCTCCACCAACATCATCAACGCAACAATCATAACATGCTCACTAGAGGAAAAATTGGTAATTTAAAACCCAAAGCCATCTTCAATCTGTATCACACTCTAACTGATACATCCAAGGACCCAACCTTCTATCATGAGGTTGTCAAGCACATGCATTGGCACAAAGCTACGTTCAAGAAATTTTTAGCCCTTCCCTCCTATCCTGAATTTCAATCCCATCATCAGCCTCACAAAATATCCTTAGTTGCAAATGGGCCTATAAGAAAAACCAAAAATCTAATGGGACCATTCTCCGTCATCTAGTGGTACAAGGTTACAAACAACAACATGGTATCGACTATGATCAAACCTTCAGTTATGTCACCAAAATTCCTACTAGATGTACCCTTCTCACTATGGCTATCTCAAACCAGTGGAAAATAACTCAGCTTGATATCTCCAACACTTTTCTGCTTGGGCTGCTTCATGAGAATGTTTATGTTTGAACCTACTAGTTGCAAAGATCCAAACAAACCAACACACATCTTCCTTCTGAAGAAAGCTGTCTATGACCTCAAGCAATCTCCAAGGCAATTACACTACTCTAACATCCACCTTACAATCATTTGGCTTTCAATTAAGCTAATGTGATCCCTTTTAAATGGTTTCGATCGAATCCAACTCTGAAAGCTACATTTCGATATACATAGATGATATCCTAATTACAGGGAGAGACTCCAACTTTTTGAATTAAATTGTCAGTCAACTAAATCAACAATTTGAAGTCCAAAATCTTGATAAGTTGAATACATTAAAAAAAAATCCAAATAGACCACACTTCCAATGGAGTCTGAGTAGGCTAAAGACATCCTCACACATGCGGGATGCTATCATGTGATCCGATTAAAACTCCCATCTCTACCAAGGCCACAACCTCTACTACTAAAGTAGAGATATGTGACAATCTTCAATGACAAAAACACCTCATTTGCTCACTCCAAGACCTTATGCTCACAAGAGCCGACATAATATTCTTGATAAAAAAACAAACACTTCATTCAATTAAAATAAGTACTAATATATGTAAAAAGTCATAGCGACAAAAGTTTATTGATACACAGAGGCGGTTTACAACTTCAGGCATTTTCTGACTTCAATTGGACGAGCGACCCAACTGATAGTAAATCCACTATCAGATTTTGCTTGTTTCTTGGCACAGCTCTCATGTCTTGGTGTACTAAGAAAAAAGCAATGGTGGCCTGCTCCTCAACCAAAGTAGAATACTGAGCCTTATTCACCACCGCCATTGACATTATCTAGTTAAGGCAACTACTTTAGGTCTTCAAAGTTTCCTTTGTTGAACCAACTCCACTCTATTATGAAATATTTTAGCTTTGGCCATGCAAGAACCAAACACACTAAGATCGATGTTCACTTCATTCAGAATTGCATCACAAACAAACATATCATTGTTCATCATATATATACTACAAATCAAGTGGTAGAAATTTTTACAAAAGCTCCCATCTTTAGCAGATTCAACACCATATACAACAATCTGATACTTTGTACATGAACAATCAACTTTAGAGGTTGTATAAGCATATTTACATATTCGGCAAAATAAAAGGATATCAAGAATGTCTACATCAACTATCAAAATCGTAGCTATTCATATTTATTGCTCTTGTCTTCACATTCTCTTATATACCCGTCCCTATATTATGTAAATATTGGTTGTACCAGAATAAGACATTCTATAAGAATTCTCTTCTCGCTCTTATTACTCTCATGCATCTTCTTCTTCCTCTTCATCATTTCTTTGTCTTGCAGATAGATACTGTGAATGGAAACCTGTTCGATCGTCCATTAGCTTTGAAAGGACATGTTTAAAAATAAGATGACAAATGGTATCACTAACACATTTGATCAAACATGGACATCCATGTAATAATTAAATTAAAAAATTTGGAATTATTTTTTAGAAAAATTCAAGCTCCAAACATAGCAAATTTATTGTTGAATTGAGTGCTTAGATAAGACAAATCTATTTATACCAAAAGTGTCTCTAATTCTATTCAAATGAGCCTTAATCAATCACTTGAAGTGTGAGTAAAAATTTCAACATTTTAGTAAACAAATCAAATGATCTACACATTTTACGAGCTTATAGTAAAAAAGTGCCACTTAACAAAAGAAATCAAACTAGCCTAAGGCGGATGAATGCTGAAAGAATAATTTGTAGTCAAGAGGATAAATATGGTATGTATAATCAAGTGTTTTGAAAGCTTTTAACTTACATATATAAAAAAAATCATTTATAGATTGTTTGCTTGAAAATAGAATTAAATTATATAT
>NW_018164784.1:104573-164070 GCF_001263595.1 Phalaenopsis equestris | reverse complement strand
ATATATATATATATATAAGTTTAGTAATTTCTAGCAATTGTTTGGCATAAACAAAGTTAAATTTGCACTTGTGTTTTATGTTTAACAATAGAGTGTTCCCTAATTAAGTAGAGGTAAAAGTGATCATATAATGCGTTATTATTATTTTTTTTAAGTTAGGGCTTTCATTTTCTTATTTTGATAATTACATACAAATCATCTAAAATATTAATATTTACAAATTAACAAAGTATTGAGAATTTGATAAAAGTCAAAAATATGGGTTGGAGTTTAATAATGAATTGTGATATGAGAGTGTGGGTAGGCCTTGGCTCAGCCTACTTTGGCCTTTTAGCCCAAGGAGTGCGCGCGAGAGGGAGAGAGAGAGAGAGATGAACGCATTGCTCGGCGCGGGATGCTGTACGTTGCCGTTCTTCTTCCAAACAGCTGACTTCACGAGTTTCAGATCGAATTTCCTCATCAACCCTAATCGCTTGAGGCCAAGATGCAAAGTTCGCAAGAAAGATTCTGCTGGAATCGGAAGTGACGCCAGTGAGGCGAGAATCTCGGACGAAGTGGAGCAGGAGGATTGGGTCTCATCGCCATCAGCTTCCCCGTACCAGATTCTTGGCATCGATCCTGCTTGCTGCTCCCCAGCCCGACTCAAAGCTGCCTTTCGTGCTCGAGTACACGCTGAAACTTCAACCCTGCCTCTGAAGTTTAATGCACTAGTTTTTTTAATTGGTTTATGTTTGGCTTTGTTTAGTTTCACTTCTCAACGGGAAGTTAAATTGGATAATGCACTAGCACTGTTCATAGCTTTGGAAAAGTCATGATTTGAGGAAGGCGGTATTTGGGTGAGACAGAGAGGTTTCAACTCTCAAGGCGGACTGTTAGGTAGTATGTGATGTGACTAATTTGGGATTGTAGCAGAATCTGCTGCCAAGAGAACTGCAAGACAGCAAGACAGCAAAATGGGAAAAGGAAAATCACTAAACAAATGCAAACAAGAACACCGTGAACTTACGTGGTTAGGTTCATAAGACCTACTTTTACGGGAGAAGATCAAGAAATAATTCACAAAAGACAATCTTGAAGATTACACCGCACAATTTCAAGGATGAACCAATCTTCTCTAGCTCTCTATCGATTGTGATCTTGATATAAGCTTTTTTGGTTCCTCACATTGCCCTCTGAATTTTTCTCTCCCTTTTAACCTTCTCAACTTATATACATCATTACATATGTATAGACAATGACTCATACAAGATGACCGATTAAACATTTGTCATGGCCAAATGACCGTTGTACCCGTTAGTTATAGAAAACCTCTTTATAAACTGCGACGTCGTCTTAGTTCACGTAACTGAAAAATCATCATAACAATTCTCCACCTTGACTCTTAATTACAAATCTCAATAAAAAAGGATTCCCTCCACAAGCCGAAATCATTCTTTTCGGAGAATTTCTCGATGTCGAACTTAGCAGATCCTATTGTCGTGGCTAGAATTTCTACAAATATCGTCAATTGTAGTGAAATATGCTGCAGGAGAACCGCAGGACAGCAAAACAGGAAATGGAAGACCACAAAGAAAATGCAAACAAGAACATCGAGAATTTACGTGGTTCGATCCATAAAAACTACGTCAACGAGAGGGAATCAAGAAACATTTCACTAAGACAATCCTGAATATTACACCGCACAATTTCAAAGACGAATTAATCTCTTATAGCTCTCTATCGATCTTGATCTCGATACAAGCTTTCTTGGTTCCTCACCTTGCTCTCTGAAATTTTCTCTTTTTTAACCCTCTCAAATTATATACATCATTACATATATATAGACAATGACTCATACAAGATGACCGATTAAACACTTGTAATAGCCAAATGATAGTTGTACCCATTAACTATAGAAAACCTTCTTATAAATTGCGGCGTCGTCTTAATTCACATAACTGAGAGTTATCATAACAGGGGATTTAATTGAACTTGTTACATTCAGAGAAAAGTGGGAGTAGATTTAGTTTTAAACTTTCTATTAGTATTTCATGAACCGAGTGTTTAGAACTTCTTATTATTGTCTAACTTGGTCCTTTTTTCCGTATTATTTGGAATTATGATTGGGATTAGGTTAAAAGCCGTTACGAGAGTAGACTATTGACCCCTTCGGTTGTCCTTATCTTTTCCTTGGAGGTACTTTTCTGGGGGAAATTTATATAAGGTTCTCTCGTTGACTTCTTTGTTTTTTGGCGTGTTATTTTGAAGGAATATAAATTACTCATTTTGGGACTTTATGTCTGCTCCTTAGTCATATCATTTTTCCTATAAGAGTTTTCTTCAAAAAGCAGCCTTACAATACCTATTATACCTTAAATTATTTCTTTGTTAATCTGAGTATTGAAAGTTTGGTGTGCTTACTTGCCATTGAATTTATAAAAATAAATTTGTACCATTTGAATATGATTACTTAATGTCTAACAACATTTTCTAAACAATTGAATATGGATATGAATATGAATATGATTACTGAATAAGTGGATCTGATTATTGGAAGTAGTGGGTGATTTTGATAAATTGAATTTGTTCTTTTCTAACAAACAAATTTATTTTCTAAAAGTTTAAAAGTGTGATATGAAAATTAGATCAAGTAAATATTCAATCAAACATGTATGATTGTGATTTGGTCATGAAATCATAAAAAGATTGAAGTGATCATACTTGTTAAAGTTTTAAGGATGTCTTGATTGGATTGCAAGTGGAGTTAATTTTCAAATCATAATTTTAAGATTGAATAGGATATCTCCAGGAGTTCGTTGATTAAGACATTATTAATGAAGGTTGGAAGATCAAGATTGTGAGGCGAGAAGTTTGGGCCATTGCTTCAAAATCTAGATTGAAGTAGGATAAGATGCATTTTGTATAACATTGGTAGAGATTTTTTTCTTGGAAATTTAAATTTTAATTGCAATAAATCTCGTTCTAATTGTTTTTTTAATTTGAACTTTTCTTCTTTGTCATTTTAATATGGGGAATTTATAGTATGGTGGAATTTGTTTGGGAATTTTACCGTGGAGTCAATTTATCATAGATACATTTTATTTTTAAAGTTCTTTATTGCTATAAATGCCTATTTATATGATTGATTCATTCTATGAAAGTCAATTCTTTCTCTCAAAAAATCTTCCCTCTTTTCCGCTCCCACTCCTCTTGCTGATGTGGCCTGTAAAATAACTCTAAAACTCACTGCTTACTCCCTCTACCAATGTCTCCATCTATTGTACAATCATTGGTTACTCCTTACTGATTTTTGCCATTGCCACACATTGCATCTAGGCGGTGATAGTGACCTAAGTCCGAGGGAAACACTAATTCAATTGTTTTTTTACTGCATTCCAGATTAAACATAGCAAGGGCATATTGCTTCCAGACAAACATTAGTGATCATTGGCTTATATGTTGTTATGAACACTGCATTTAACATCCCCATTGAGCTGACAGAAAAATGTGTCATGAAGATGCTTTCTGATATATATGAAAGCCCTCCGTAGTGAATAAGGCGATTCTTTAATTTTAGGATGATAGAAGGAGCTCCGATCACCGATCACATTAACAAGTTCAACTCAATTATGCGACAGCTAAACTCTGTCAACATCAAGTTTGATGATGAGATTCATAATGGGTCTGCTTTCATATTTGCTTGATAGCTGGGATGACATTGTAATAGCTGTCAGTTGTATTTATTGATTACCCAAGATGATGCTTAATGATATTAGAGATATTATCTTTAGTGAGAATATCGTGGGTTACAAAAAGGTAAAAGTATGTCATCTTTTATTTGAAATAATGACAATAGAAGTATTTCTTAAAATATTAGCAACTACAAATGGATTGGTAGGTTAAAATCTCATGGCAAAAACCATCAATTAATTCACAATAAAAGCAAATCTCGAGATCACCCATGTCATCTTTTATTTAATTCCTGTGACGGCTAAAATTGAATTAATTTTTAACTTGGGAGATGAACATGACATCAAGAAGTGAGAAAATTACAATGAAGGAAAATAGAGTAAGGGAGAGAAAAGAAAGAGAAGAGAAATTAAGTGGTTTAACGACCAAACCCACATTCATTATATGGAGATGGGATGTTATTTCATTAAGTAAGAAAGAGTGAAATTGCAAGTCTTCATCTGACTTGAGCATCTGTCCACTAAATGAAACTCAAAATATAGGATGTTTATATGAATTGACTATCTAAATGTTATCTTGAGATGGATCAACTTTGTGGCAAGCTTGGCCACATATTGAAAGAATACAAAAAAGGATACATGAATACAGCTAGAAGTCAAAAGAAGAGGCAATGAATGTCGCTATGAAAGAAATTCAGGATATGCTGTACTTAGTACATTTAATAGAGATAAATATTAGAGTCAGATGCGTCTTTTTTTTTTCCTCTAATAAAGATCAAATAGCAAACTATTAAACCAGTAATTATGGCAATATATTTTTTACTGATGGTGAGCCCTTAAATTTTGTATGCATTGGAATGTGATAATTAAGATAGTAGCAATACTTGAAAGTAGAATAAAGTTAGTCATATCCCTAATAAGAGGAGAATTTTTATCATTATCTAATAGCTAGCTGTAGAGGAATGTTATGCTGCTTTCAATAATAATACTTGAAAATTGATAAAAGATGTCTAGGGTATTACTTAAGTTAATAAGATAGACACTTTTTACACCACTATTAAAATGAGAATAATATGAGCAACTACTGATACAGAGATAATTCAAATTTATGATATCAATGGCTAGACTCTGTGAGTGAGAAAGGTCTGCAAATTCTTCACTTTGAAGATAACATTCCAATTTTAGAATCCACTGAATCCACCTTTTGTAAAAATCGTATTCTATGTAATTAAAAACGAGATTTTTCTTAAAGATCGGTAGAGAGCTTAGATCTAAAAGATGGAGCTAGTACACGTGGATATATGAGAGTTATCTCTCATTGCTTTCTTAGGAGGATTCCTATATTATGTTACCTTCATTGAAGATTGTATAAAAAATATTTTTGTTTATTTTATTAAAAGTATATTTAATGTGGTTACTACTACTTGTATCAAGTGGAGTAGCTTGGAGGGAAATAAAAATCAAGTTAAAATTATGTATCTAATAGTGGAGAGTATGAATTTATAGAATTAAAAATCATTGCATTATTAATGGGATATGTATGGAGAGAATAATCCTAAGAACTCCACAATAAAATGTTGTAGCTAAATGGATGAATAGAACTCTCAATAAACATTCCAGGACCATGAGATTGCATGCAGTTCTTTAAAAGGCTTTCTAAGCAAATGCGATAAACACGACATCATATTTGATCAATCAAGTGCCATCATTTATACTCATTTTTGGCATTTTTTGAAGAATCTTAGATAAGAAATGAGGTATGTTTATCACATTTGAAGGTTTTGGATTGTTTGTCATATATTTATGTTGATTAAACTAGCAGTGGTAAACTTGATCCGAAATTTAAGAAGTGCTCAATTATTGGAATAGTGATGATGATAAAATTTTTAAAAGTAGAAATATTATTTTTCAATGAATCTATATTATATAGAAATAAGTTGAGCACTATTGTAAAAGACAGCTCTACTCTAGAGCAAGTGGAATTAGAGAAGGCAAATATCCAAGAGCAAAGATAGGAAAACACCTCATGAAATTCATGAGCAACGCAAGCCCAATTCATTAGTGACCTAAGTTAAAACACAAAATATTCACAAATAGATTAATCATTATTCCATTATTCTCACTTAATTTGGTAGTTATTGCTTATAGAAGTAGAAGAACCTGAGTGTTGAAATGAAGTCATATATGTAAAAGGTTATAAAAATAAAAGCTAATCATTTACCAAGCTGCCTAAAAATACAAAAAACTTTGCAATGTAAATAGACATACGAAGTGAAGGAAGAACAAGCAAGAACTAAAAGGTCTAAGGTAAGGCTTGCAAAAAGAAGGTATATACTTTATAGAGATATTATCCTTTGTAGTTAAACTACTGTCTATTTCTCTAATATTATGCATTACAATAATAGAAGTCTTGTCTTAAAGAAATGGATGTAAAAATAGCTTTCTTTTATATTGATTTGGAGGAAGATATTTATTTGATACAACTAGAAAGCCTTCTTGAACTTATAAAAAAAAGTCTTATCTATAAAGTAAATAGTCTTTATGACTTAAAACAAAAACCACATCAATGATACCAAAATTTAAATATTTTAATCCATAAGATCAAATTTTGTAAATAAAATGCTGACCATGGTAGCTATGTAGAAGGAGCAAAAAAGGATTATATTATCTTGTTAGTATGTTTGAATGGCATTGTGATTGTAGTTGTTGATATTTAAAAAATTAATGATGATAAGACAAATGTCAATAGAGTTTGACATAAAGGATTTGGGAGAAGCAAAAAGGTTTTTGGATTAGAATTGATTTCGATGAGGTCTCATGTACACCAACTCTTTTACAAACACTGTGTATTGAAAAGTTATTAAGCATGTTAATATAATAAATGCAAATATTATAAGTTTGCTAATTGCTATTCATTTAAGATTATCTAGAAAAGTGTCAAATCCCGAAAAGAATATTGGGAGGTTGTGAAATGTTTATTACACTATCTAAAATGTTTGATCAACTTTTATTTGAAGTTTAAAAGAAAGATTTAAAACAGCAGGGTTATATCGATTATGAGGGGTCCTGGATACAAGAAGTATCATTGGGCATATTTACACCTAGGGTGATGGCTACTAATTTGGTCATGTGTCACTTCATACGATAGTTGTAACATTAACCATTGAAGCCGTGCATGTTGCATTCACTTAAGTTTACAAAGTAATAATTTAGCTAAAAGGTTTTCTAGAAGAATTAAATCTATCTCAAAAATATGTTACTCTTTTTCATGGCAGTCAAAAGTGCTATTCAATTAGAAAAATGTCATTTTTCATTCCTGAATAAAGTACATACTACTTTGCTGAAGAGTATATTGAAGATAAGTCTCTTTCTTTAAAAGAAAGAGGGAAAACAAGATGATGACTCTTACAAAGCAAATGCTTAGGCAAGTTCTACAACCACTCTTGGATACTTGGTCATCCCAAAAACAATTGTTGGAAGCTACACTTTAAATGCTTCTTTAAAAAATAGAAGCAAGATAGAAGGATAAAAAAAAAAAAAGACTATTAGGGTGGCAAACATCACTTCGTAATTTTTGTGACAAAGCAAACTTGCATGACAATGTTAAGGATATATTGAACTTAATTTGGTTTATTGTCTACTTGAGGAGAAGCTCAAAGAAGGGTGAGAACTTGCCATCTACAAAGAGAAAACTCAATTGAAATAACCTTAATTTGATTCATATGTCATCAGGGTTCCTTAAAAAAAAAATCCTTTAAACTTTCCTTCGAAAAAAATCCTATAAACTTTTCTAATTTTTCTAGCCTATCATGGGCTTACACAATAACATTATTTGATTTGATATGGATTGTAGTTTTAGATTTTTAAATCTGATTATTGTTAATTACAAAATTAATTATTGAAAATATGAATGTTGTTATTCAAGTAGTGTTCATCTAAGTGTTCATGCCATTCTAGTGTTGCTAGACTTTAAACTCCACATATATAATAATTTTACTTCCATCAATCTTTTGATTTCTGTGGTTTTAAAGTCTCAATCATCTTGGGAAATAACAAACGTTATATTTATTCTATTTTCTATGAATGCTCCTCTAGTCATATCCAATTATGCAGTGCATAATGTCGATATCACACTAAAAATAAGTTCTTAAAGATCATATCTATTTCTTGATGGAGACTGATTAGCTTAGAGTGATATCGAAGGAGGAAGCCTAAACCACAAAAGAAACACAATATTGTTGTTGAACTGAAAGAGCTTACAAACACGAAACTTGGAAAGTAGGAAATACTGACAAACAAACACAAACAACATAACAATAAAAGATATCTGCTAGAGACGACTATGATGGAGGCTGTGAGGCAGTGGTATGAGGTTTGTGGTGGTAGCAACAACAGGAGAGGGATGTGATGGTCGTACAAGTGTTGAACATCTGCAGGGAAGAACATGAGGGTTGTGATGGCTGGGAGGAGTGTTGGATAGCTTCAAGGAAAGAGCACACGGGCTGCGGTGGTTAAAGGGAGGAGTGTTGGACAGCCGCGGGGGAAGAGCATGAGGGGTTACGGTGGCCTGAGGGCAAGCCGGTGATTGGCAGTGGGAAAGAAGGAGTGGTGGTGGCTGGAATGATGGAACGACACTAGGAAAACATACGTACAGTAAGATAATGCCTCCTCGGGGTCAAGCTACAGCCGAAGTACCACTTGGACCTTTGGAGACGGTCACCACCTAGGACAAGGGACAACCAAAATACTTCCTCGCCTTCGGATACAACCCTCGAAGGAGAAATCAGGACGTTGGTGGCTATCCAAATAGAGCGTTGATTTCTTAAGCAACAAAAGACCTCACCCCTTAAGCAAAATAGCCCCTATATATAAGAGGGATTAGGAATTATATTAGGCAATGATTTTAATTAAGAAATAAAATATAATAGGCAAGGATGTATTATAGGCAATATTTTAAAATAATAAGAATTCATAATTTAGGCAATGTTTATAATAGGAAAAATTCAGATTGTGCAAAGAATAAGAAAAAAAATAGAAATTCCGAATTGGTTAGTGCTATAAAGGAAAGATGGGAAAAGGAAAGAGGGAATAGGAGGAAAGGAAAGGAGGGAAAGGAAGAAAGGGAAAGGGGGGCCGACAGCACTCCCCACCTTGAGGATTGACTGATTCCTCTCCAATGCCCTGCTTCAATCTCCCGGGGTCAGGGGATCTTCACCTCATTTGTCGAAGCTTCCAGATTTTGAAGTACGATGTCAGATCTTGGACATTGAACGTGACTGAAATATTGCAGTCCTCTGGTAGGCTAATCTTGTATGCGTTATCGTTCCAAAGCACATTTTGGTATAATATGTATCCGTCCACCTTTGGCACGACCTTAGTTGGAAATATAGGTAGACGGGTATTCTCACCACTTAGATATTGAGCCATTCCAGGGGCATCCTGCTTCTTCCATCCCTCACAATCGATTGAGTGCAGATGAGGAATTAGTGTGGGAGGTTCAATGCAGGGGTGAAATTTGTGGTAGGCTACACCCCACTCACTAACACCTCCTCTTTACTGGTAGGAAATAGATCCTATTAAAGAGTTTTCGTCTCCATCAAGCTCCTAGGGCCAATTACAAATTTGGGATTCACCTCTTCTATGAGGACCTCTGGCGATTGGTACCATGAAACTTGAAATAATCCATCATAATATTTCTGACACACCTTTGACATTTTAGACCTCCCTCCGTAAGGATAACTCTGAAATGGGTCTATACATCTAAAAAATTTGTAATGTTTTGATCTTTGGTGGTCTTGTATCTGTCGTCGGCTTCTTAAACTCGTGCCCTCTTTGGATATCCCAAGTTAATCCTGCTGATGTTTCTCTCATCGTTTGTGAACCAGTAGCTCGAAGTACCACCACTTCATCCTCTGTCTGAATGCCTATTACATCAAGTTCACTACTTTCACGAACAACTAATGTTATATCGGCTGGAATCTCTATCTTAGGGTCAATTGGGAATTTGTGGCGTCTCTTCCTTGTTGTCTGACAATTGTGGATCATCTTTGAAGTCTGCATCTCTTTCTGGATTGTCGTTTATCTCTTCAACTGAAAACTGATTCTCCTCATTTATGTCCTCACTCACTTCAGTACCTGTGGTGTCGTTACCCAATTTTTTGATGACACGCCTTGCTCGGTGAAGTAGATCACTCCCCTGATTGTGCATTCTTCTTCAACTTGTTCAAAGCCGTGACACTTGCAATATCTTCGGGCTGTGATAGTTTTAAGGATTGGTTTCGCTGGGTAGTAGCAAGGGGGGGTTGCTTGCTGATGTGGTCTTTCCACTTTGGAAGCTAGAGTTTGCAACTTTTGACAGTAGTAAGTCAGTAGGAACTGACACTGTGTTTCGTGCTTCATCTTTATTTCTTCTCTTTCGCCCCTTTGACCTTTCAGATCACGATTAAGGGTAATCTTCCATTGAATTTCATCTTCTTTGTTTGTAATCCATCACCAAAGTCTGTGGATCTCTCGCCATATCTCCTCTCGAATAGGCTGGAGCATGTATCTCATTAGTGACATTGCTCAGGTTTAGGGTTAGGAGGTGAAAGATGGTGCATGAGACTACTTGATGGTGTATAAAAAAAATTTGATTTGGGATTGCTGATTGGGATTGCTGATTTTGAAAATCAGCAAAGAGAATTTAGGGTTTGGTTTTGGCATGGGTGGTTCATGGTATAAAAGAAAATTTTCTGGTGTGGGGGTAACGTGGACGCTAGAAACCCTAGAATAGGATTAGGGTTGGGCTAATCCTGATACCATATTATATCGAGGAGGAAGCCCAAACAACAAAAGAAACACAATATTCTTGTTGAACTAAAAGAGCTTACAAACACGACACTTGCAGAGGAGGAAATACCGACAAACAAACACAAACAACATAACAATAAAAGATATCCGTGTGAGATGACTGGGACAGAGACTGTGAGGCGGTGTTATGAGAGGGATGCGGTGGCAACAACAGGAGCAAAGGGTTGTGTTGGTCGGAGGAGTGCTTGACAGCTGCAGGGGAAAGCAGGAGGGCTGTGATGGGTGGGAGGAGTGTTGTACAGCTGCGGGGGAAGAGCACGGGGGCTGCAGTGGTTCGAGGAGTGTTGGATTACCCTCGAGGGGAAAACAGGATGTCGGTGGTTGTTCAAATAGAACGTTGAATTTTTAAGCAACAAAAGACCTCGCCTAAGCAAAACAACCCCTATATATAAGAGGGATCATGACTCATATTAGGCAATGCTTTTAATTAAGCAATAGAATTTAATAGACAAGGATTTATAATAGGCAATGTTTTAAAATAAGGAAGAGAATAAAAATAATAAGAATTCATAATTTAGGCAATGTTTATAATAAGAATAATTCAAAACTTGCAAAGACTAATAAAAAGATTAGAAATTCGGAATTGACAACTGTTAGGAAGGAAAGATGGGAAAAGGAAAGAGGGAATAGGAGGAAAGGAAAGGAGGGAATGGAAGAAGGGGAAAGGGGGGTCGATAGCTCTCCCTCTCCTTGAGGATCGGCTGATTCTTCTCCAAAGCCTCGTGTCATACAACCTTGCTTATTTGGAAATTTAGTGGTGAAAGTGAATAGACTGATGTATTAATTTTTTGCAGCCATCAGAAATTCTCATGGATGTTCATAGGAACTGTCATAGGCAATGGCATAGCCAGAATCCAAGTTTAGAGTGAACAAAACTCTAGTAAAATGAGTACATAAATTTTAGTGGCTAAATTGTAATCGAATTTTTACTTGAGTTCAAACTAAAGTACATGTGGAGAATATGTATTGTTAGATGATTTGTAAATGAGTGGAAAATTAAATTCTCATTCAAATTATATACCTAAAGTACAAATTAAAATAGACTTAATTACACATTGCAATACACAACCTATTGCAAAAATAATAGTAACTTTTTGAATTTTTTAAGTGTATATCTAGTTATTGATGAAAATTTTTACATTGTATTTAGCATGATCAAGCAGCAAATTAAAAAAAAAAATGAATAAACAAGTGTCATGCAATTGTCAAATTTGCAGGAGAAATTTTTATTCTAAAAATTTACATTGCCATTTTGCAATAATTATATTTGACTACAAAGCCTTATGTTAATGTTGCTCTAAAATTGGCATGGTCTGTAGTATGAGCTTCTTGAACTTCAAAGTTGAACGATATTAAGAATTGATCCCGAAGATGAATTCCCCGCTACGCTGTTTGTGGAAATCTGAGAAGATTGTGGAGGAAATTTGAGACGATCTTGTAGTATTTTATTAGTACAACTTTGGAAACTCTTGATTACTTTATTTCCTTGCTATTCTATGATTTTTTTAGAATATTTACTTTCCTCTTTTAGGTTAGATATACTTGGTAGTTTTGTAAATTACGAGGGATTGTTTCCCTATATATATGTACCCTATATGTGAATAATTAAAAAAAGAGAATTATTCTTCTCCAAATCTATTTTATACATGGTATCAGAGTTTGGGAACAAGCCCTAGCTTCCCCCTGCTGCCGGAACCCTCCAACAATCACCGGAATCTCCTTTGGCGACCTGCAGGCCCACATCTTCTCTTCCGTGCAATTGGCTCCTTGTTGGAATCTCCTTGCTACAAGCTTCCTTTTAGACGCTCCTCCCTGCAAGCTGCTCCATATCCATGCAGGCCTGCCAGCTGAAATCTCCCTACCGGAACTCTTCCCTGCAGGCCCTTCCTTGGTTCTTGCTTATTGCTTTCCTAGCAGGCATCCCTACCATATCTCTCCCTGTAGCTGCACCTTGCAGGCGTTCCACTATTTTGATAGGAAACAAAACAGGCTTCCCAGCAACCACACCCTAATTCCTTGGCAAGTGGTTGTTCTTGCACGCCTCCTTGAAGGCTTACCTGCAATTTTTTTCTCAGCTATCCTTTCATTGAAATCCTTCCACCAAAATTCTTTCTTTTCTGCACCGGCGTTTCATCTACCTGCAGAAACTGTAATGAACTTTTACCACTGCAATCAACTACTCTTGGGGTTGATAACCAAGTATAGGATGTAGACATCAAGTTCTACTACGAATAATAACTTTGAATCAGAGATCAGGGATTCTGTCTAAATGATTTTTGAACTCTCTAACTTTATCACAAATCATAAACTCAATGACCATAACTAACTTTAATGGTCCTAATCCGTGTTTATGTACTTTTGTGATAAAAGGAAAGAGAAACATCTCACGGGAGAAGACAATTCATGATATCACTAACCCCAAACCATCACATATGGAAGATCAAGATCATATGGTTATGTGCTGGTTAGTCAACTCAATGACCACTCAAATGGGAGAAAATTCTATGCTCTAAAAAACTGCCAAAGAAATCTGGGAGGCTGTAAGAGAAACATATTTCGGCATAGAAAGCACTGCAAAATTGTTTGAGATCAAAACCAAGCTTCATGACATTCGTCAAGGAGAGCTAAGTGTCACCTAATACTTCAATACTTTGATAAAGTATTTGACTAGAATTCGATATGTTTGAGACACATGTAAAAATGTCCACATGATATTATGATGGAAGAGAACTAACAAATTTCTAATAGGACTAACTCAGTAGTTGGATGAGGTGAGAGGGAGGATCATGGGAATAAAATCCCTTCCATCTACTCATGATGCCTTTGTTGAAGTCAGGAGAGAAGAGAGCATAAAGTAGCTAATTCTAACTAGTAATGGGGGTTCACCTTGTGCTTAAAGCTCGGCCCTATACACTCATAATTCCTCTTTTGACTCAAAACACAATAAGAATCGTACTGCATGTGACTGTTGCAAGAAGATTGGGTATATCAAGGACAAATGTTGAAAACATAATGGAAAGCCTATAGATTGGAAGTCTCAGTAGGAAATAAAATATCAAAAGAAAAATGCTAATGTTGCTATCACATAAGAATGGTCGGTTGAACTATTCACTTAGGAGCAGTTTGAAGCACTGAAAAAATATCTTCGAGGTACTTTGGAGCAACACGCGAATCTTGTGACTCACCAAGGTAATATATTTTTCTCCCTTCATACCAGTAATGAGAGATTTAGAATTTGGATCATAGATTCAAGAGCCTATGATCATATGACCGGAGACATCAATGTTCTAGTAAACTATCAAGAGACTTATACATCTAGATCAATAAGACTTGCAGATGGATCACACTCAATTATTGTTGGGAAAAGTGATGTTGAGCTCTCTCAAGATTACTCTTTCCTCTGTTTATATGTTCCACAGTTGGACAACAATTTGATTTAAATAAGTAAGTTTACTCATGACATGAAATGTATAACTAAATTCCTTACAAACTCTTGTGAATTTCAGGTGGTGAAGTCGGGAAATGTGATTGACAGTGCTGAAATGCATCAAAACTTGTATTTGCTCAAAGAAATTTTCTCTTTAAACACACAAATGATCCCACCTCCATTTTCTATTGATTTCATGTCCGTCAAAAACTAAGTCTTGTTATGGCATTGTTGCTTTGATCATCCTAATTTCAATTATGCTAAGTTGTATCATCCTTTATTTATAAAAAAAAACTAGTTTTTATCAATGTAATATTTTTCAACTTATCAAACACACTAGAAACTGTTATTTTCTAACTCAATACAAACTCTTACACCCTTTTGCCATTAACCACAATAATATTTGGGGATCTTTGAAGGTGAAAAGTTTAAGTGGAGCTAGATGGTTTGTTTCATTTATTAGCGATCACATTAAAACCACTTGGGCATTCCTAATGAAGGAGAAATTTGAAACAACCAAATATTTCAAATCTTTCATGACATTATTCAAACTCAATTTCAATGCAAAATTTAAATCCTCAAAGCTAATAATGCAACTGAATATTTCAACTCCATCATTTGGTCATATTTTTTAAAAAAATGAAATTATTCATGCAAGCTCATGTATTGATACCTCAGAACAAAATGAGATAGCTCAGAGAAAGAACATTCATCTCATTGAGTTTTCCCACTCAATTATGATGTCCCATCAAATTCCTAAACTTGTATGATTGTAGGAAATTATACACTGCCACCAGAAAAGACTATTCCACCTTCCCTTTCTAGACCAAATATTGGATAAACCAGCTGACCACCCATTCCTTTGCTTAGCGGCTATTCAAGTACCATCAGATTCCCATAGCTCTCGAGTATTAGGATAAGACTGTATCTACATTCACGAGCCCTTATGATACCTTCTCTTGTATAGAATGTCATTCGGAATTTGCAATGCGCCTGCCACTTTTTAGCGTTGCATGATGTATATTTTCTGTGAATTGATAGAGAAAGGGATCGAAATTTTTATGGATGATTTTTTTGTTTTCGGTCCATCCTTTAACTCATGCTTAGACAATTTCACTAGGGTATTGTAGAGATGTGAGGAGACACTTTTAATTCTGAAGTGAGAATGGTGTCAATTTGAGGGAATAGTTTTGGGGCATGAAATTTCTAAGAGGGTAATGAAAGTGATTCCATAAAAAATTCAGTTGATAGAGAAAATTTTCCCACCCACTTCTGTGGAGGAGTTCTTATGATACGTTAGTTTCTATAGACGATAAATTTGAGATTTTTCCAAAATCACCATACCCTTATGTCATTTATTAGAAAATGATGTCACATTCCATTTTGATATTGATTGCCACACTGCGGGACATTAAAATCTAAATTAGTCACAACTTCTATTATAGTTTCACCTGATTAGGACAGTACTTTTGAGCTTATGTGTGATGCTAGTGATTATGTAGTAGAGGTGATGTTAAGGCAAAAAAGAGAAGGTTTTTTGAGCCATATAGTACGCTAGCAACACCCTTAATGATGCTCTAGTGAATTATACCATCACTGAAAAGGACCTTCTGACAATAGTATATTCTTTCGATAAATTTAGACTCTATGTGATTGGTATCAGGCGCACTGCTTTCAGTGAGCACGATGCGGTTCAATATCTTATAACTAAAAAGGATACAAAACCCTGTTTGATTCGTTGAGTCCCTTTGTTATAGGAATTTGATATTATATTATGGAAAGAAAAGGTACTGAGAATCAAATAGCAGACCATTTATCTATCTTTGTTCCTGGGAGTTCTACTAATTCTCATGTTAAAATTAATGAGAATTTCTCTTATGATAAATTTCTTACTATTTTTTGATGAAAACGTGACATGGTTCACAAACACAGTGAATTTTATTATTAGCGATATTTTATCTTATGATTTGACCTACCGTCAAAGAGAAATTTTTGTCTGATGCTAGATTTTATTATTAGGATGACCTATATCTATATAGGATGTGTAAATATCAAATCATTAGGAGATATCTCCCATTGGAAGAAGCCCAGGATGTAATTAAGATGTGTCATGATTTTGAATATGGAAGACATTTTGGAGGTTATAGAACAATAGCTAAGATTCTTCAATCTAGATTTTTTTGGCCTATATTATTTAGAGATGAGAATAAATATATTAAATCATGTGATAGATATCAGAGAGTATGAAATATTTCTAAAAGAGATGAAATACTCTTAAATTACACCTTGAAAGTAGAATTTTTTTATGTTTGGGGTTTAGATTTTATGGGATCTTTCGTATCATCTCGAGGAAACCTTTATATCATTGTGATAGTGAATTTTCTCAAAATGGATAGAAGCCGTGCTATCCCAAATTGTGATGCTCTGATCATTTCTAATTTTTTGAAGAATATTTTTATCAGATTTAGAATGCTTATGGTGATTATAAGTGACGGGGGGATCCATTTTAGGAATAAAAATATTAAAACTTTAGTTGAAAAATATTGAATTAAGCACAAGATTTCCAGTGCTTACCACCTCTAGACTAGTGGATTAGCGGATATGTCAAATAGTGAATCAAAAAGAATACTTGAAAAAACTATTATCCCAAATAGAAAGGATTGGTCTTTGAGAATTGATGATACAATTTGGGCCCATAGGACTACTTATAAGACTTCCATAAGAATGTCTCCTTATAGACTTATATTTGTACAATCATGTCATTTATCTGTGGAATTAGAACACAAAGTTTTTTGGGCTGTGAAGGAATTCAATTATAATTCAAAAGATTTGGCAGAAAAGAGATTACTGCGTTTAAATGAGTTGGAAGAAATTAAGGAAGATACCCGTGAAAATGCCAAGCTCTATAAAGAGAAAATGAAAAAATGACATGATTAGAAGCTTCTCAGGAAAAATTTCGAGTCTAGGCAAGAGGTTTTATTGTAGAACTCCCAACAATAACAACAAACCTTTACTTCTCTAAGTGGGGTCGACTGCATGAATCCTTTTTCTCCATTGTTTCCTAGTGAGTGCATATTTTCATTTAATTCTAATAAATTAAGATTATTTTTTATACAATATGCCCAAGTCTTTCTAGGTATTCATTTGCCTTTCTTAGCTTAGGTTGAATCTAAGACAACTACTCTGCTAACTGGATCATCAGATAATCGATGTTTAATATGACCAAACCATCTAAGACGACTCTATCTAATTTTGTCCGCCATTGGAGCTACTCCAACCCTATCATGAATATATTCATTTCACAATTTATCTCCAAGTGTAAAGCCACTCATCCACATAAACATTCTTATTTCAGTAACTCTTAGCTTAACTAAAGCCACTCATCCACATAAGCATTCTTATTTCAGTAACTTTTAGCTTAATTTTATGCTTCTTTTTAAAGGCAAGCATTTTGCGCCATTAAGCATTGCATGTCTCACCACCATCTTATAAAATTTTTCTTTCAGTCTAAGTGGTACTTTTCTATCACACAATAGGCCCGATGCATTCCTCCACTTCAGCCAACCAACTTGAATTCTACTAATAACTTCCCCATTTATATCACCATCACTTTGAACAATAGACCCAAGATATTTAAAACTTTCACACATTTTAATAATATGATCACTCATAGTTACATCTCTGTCATTAGCGCTACTACTACTAAGATTACATTGCATGTATTCAATTTTAGTTATACTCAAACGAAGGTCTTTAGATTTCAAAATAGACCTCCATAATTCAAATTTTTTTTGTTCACTTTCTCTAGTCTTATCTACAAGAAGGATATTATCATCGAAAAGCATACACCAAGGTAAATCCTCCAGTAAAAGTCTAGTAAGTGCATCCATAACTAAAGCAGAAAATTTGGGCTTAAAGTTGATCCCTGATGTAATCCAACTGAAATAGGAAAATATTTGGTCAATCCTCCTTTTGTTCGAACGAAAGTAACATTTATAGTATACATATCTTTAATGGCTTGAATATAAGTCATATCAACAATCTTCTTCTCTAGAACTCTCCAAAGGATATCTCTTGGAATCTTAACGTAAGCTTTTTCTAAATTAATAAAAATCATATGTAGATCCTCCTTATTCTCTCTGTACTTCTCCATCAAACCTCTCAATAAATGTATAGCTTCCATAGTAGACCTGCTCGCCATAAATCCAAACTGATTATGAGAAATTTTTGTAATACTTCTTAACCTATGTTCAATTACTCTCTCCCATAATTTTAAAGTATGACAACTTAATTCCTCTATAATTTGCACACTATTGTACATCCTCTTTTTAATTAAAAATGATGACCAAAATACTATTTTTCCACTCCTCGGGCATCTTTTTAATTTTTAAAATAATAGCAAAGAGTTTAGTAAGCCAAGAAGCTCCCAAATTTTCTAAATATTTACATATTTCAATTGGGATATCATCAGATCCTATAGACTTTCAATCTTTGGTTTTCTTTAAAACCCCTTCAATTTCTTTTTTACTAATGTGACGGTAAAAATGAAGTATTTTATTATTATTATAGATATTAAGATCACTAAGGTCGATCGTGTTTTCAGAAACTTTATTGAAAGTTTATTAAAATAACTCTCATCTCTATTAAATATCTTTTTCTAAGACATTTTTTTTATTTTCATCTTTAAAACACTTTGCTTGAGCTAAATCTTTACTTTTTTTTTCTCTATTTGAATAGTTTATACATATATTTTTTACCACCCTCTTTTGTATCTAATCTATTTTTAAGATTATTAAAAGTAGAATTTTTAGCGTCGCAGATTGTTTTTTTAGACTACTTACGGGGCATTTAATTTTTAGCGTCGCAGATTGTTTTTTTAGACTCCTTACGGGGCATTTAATATTTTTTCTAGTTCTCTAAGATTTTACATTTAAACAATTTTTATAAAATAGCTTATTATATTTTATCTTTTCTTATATATTATTACTCCACCACCAACTATTTTTATTTATAGAAACTTTTCCTTTTGATTCTTCAAGTACATTTTTATTAACTTTTTTTAATAGTGTTTCTTACTTTATCTCACATAGAATTTACTTCTTCATGAACATGCAAAATCTTGAAATCTTGATGTTTACTCATAAAAATACTTTTAATTGTCTTTTAGGTGCTCCAATCTAATTTTATGACAATGTTTCCTAGTATTTTTAATGTTATAACTCTTCATCTTAAAATTTAGAGCTAATAATTGATGTTGAGTACTTAAATTCCCAATTGAAATGACCTTACGATCTTAATATTGTCGACGATCTATTCTTGACATAAGAAAATAATCAATTTGTGTTTTGTTAGGTTCATTCTGATAAGTAATAATATGCTCATCTCTTTTCTTGAATAAAGTATTAGCGATAACAAAATCATACGCTAAAGAAAAATCTAATATGACTTTACGTTCTTCATTAATCACTCTAAAACCGTAGTCACTATGAATATTTCTATAATATTCTATCGCTCTAGCGACATGTCCATTTAAATCTCCTCCAATAAAAACTCTTTCTTTAAGAGGTATCATTTGTATTAATTCTTCTATGTCATTCAAGAATTTTTCTTTAGAATCATATCTAAACTACTTGAAGAGAATAAATACTTATAATATTAAAAGTTTTAGTATCAACAACAATCTTAAGTGTTATGATTCTATTTCTAATTCTATTAATTTTTATAGCATTATCTTTTAAACTCTTATCTATAGTTACACCTACATTTCTAGTGTGACTTTTACCAGAATACCAAATTTTAAAACATAACTCAATATCTTTAGTTTTTTCTCTAACTCATTTAGTTTCTTGAATACATAAGATATTTATATTTTTTATGAATTATAATATTAACTAATTTCATTAATTTACCGATGAGAGTAACTATGGGTCTGTTTAGGGCAGCTGCAGCTTCTCAGCTTTTTAGATCCAGCTTCTCAGTTTTTCAACTGCAGCTTCTTAGCTTTTCAGCTGCAGCTGCCCTAGAGAGAGTGTTTAAGGTGAATAGTTAGAGGCTCAAATTATATCTAGAGGGAGATAGGATCTGTCATAGAGAGACTTAGATTTTGGATTATCCCAATTAATAAATTTGGTATTGTCTGGCTGAGGACATTAAACCAAGCGCTTCTTGGGAAGCAACCCAAGTGTATCTGTGTGTTTGTTGTGTTTTTATTATTAGTGATTGTACTTTTGTGCTGATTTTTTGTGTGATTTGTTGGTTTGATTGTAGTTTAAGAAGTCAGAAAGGTCATGCATTTAATCTATGAAACAGGGGCAAATTTGGGTTAGGGGCATGAGCACTACCCTCGGACGCCTAAGCACTGCTATTTGGTTTTAGAGCGCTCCAATGCTAGTAGGTAGCACTCCCGCTCTATCTAATTGGTCAGCGTCTAGGCACTAGAATGAATGCCTTGGCGCCCATCAAACCCGAAACTAGATCTGGAGCAGCACTTAAGGCCCCGTGATTGCTTTAAGTTGCTATTTTTCCTTGTTTGGATAATTTTCTTTGGCTTTCTTCGGACCTTTGAGTTCCTTTGCATTTCTCTTTCACCTTGTGCACTAGCCAACTAGAAAGCTCCATTTTTGATGAAGAAGAGGAGGGAGAAGTATAGATCTTGTGATCCCTATGTGAGATTTCTTCTCTTTAGCTTTCTCCCTCAATCATTCGCTTGGCTTGGTTGACTTTTCTCTTTGAGTTGGGCTATTTGAGATCTAATCATCATTCCTTAAGGCTATGTTACAATAATCTTGTGTTCACCCTCTTAATCTTATTTTCTTTGTTTTCTACCTTTCTCCCTGTTTTCGGGGCGGGGTGAAGTAAATTTCCTTTGATAGTAGGAAATTTGTTAGCGCCAAGGTAGAAGAACACTATAGCGATTTCTTAGTATCAAAGAAGTTCATATCCAAGCCTGAGGTGAGGGTTCAAGGGGTGATTCACACAAGAGATTGCGAACAATATTGCCATGAAACCGGCATGGCGGTGATTCCCATTGCTCGAGAATTTTTTGCAATCTTGAAAGAGTATGAGGGAGATAAGGTTTTTATTAGGGGAAAGTAGGATAATTTCTCTTCAAAGAAAATCAATGCTCTTTTCGGTCTATTTGATTTGCCTAATGACTATTTTTCACATTTCATGCTTTCTGATTCTGAGTATGATGGGATCATCCAGTATCTTACTAACGGTCGGGGAGAGTGGAAAATGAGGGATGGGCGGAAAATGAGGGTTGAGCGTAAAAGTAATTTTTCTACTTCTACTTTGAACGTTGAGTCCAATTCTTAGCATCATTTTTTTTTTTTGCAAAACTCCTCCCCTCCGCCAACTTGGGCAAGGTAACTCTTGAGGGAGCCGTATTGAATTCTTGCATTCAATGGTGTTTATCTATTAATGTAGGTTCCGTGCTTAATACTCCCATCCATAATATGTTGAAAGGCGGATCTACTATAGGATTGGGGCACCCCTCTACTATTTTCACGCTTTGTCTGAAAGCTGGGTTGGATATGAAAGTTAGAAGGAATAGTTGCATCCCGTTAAGGCTATCACGAATAAGAACATAGGGGTGCACAGTAAGACTTCCTCTTCATTGTTTGAGAGAGATGAGAGTTGTCCATTTCTTCTACTTCTGGGCGCCATCCTTCTGCTTTGATTGTTTCAATTTCTGAGCTCCCCGATACCCTTTCACGGGATTCAACCATCATTCAGTGGGAGCTACATGACCTGGTGAGCACTCCCATCATTATGTTGAGTAGAATATGCTTCGGTTTGACTACTTGGCTCTGTATCATGCTGCGGTGCAGGAAATGTTTAGAAGAAATCAGTGGAACATTGGTCCAGATCCTGTAGTATTCCCTACTCCACTGTATGCACCATTTGACGTTGCATCTCAGCCGATGGAGGACACTAATGATGATGAGGAGTAGCTTCAGTTGTTTTGAGATGAACTTTTTTTGTGTCATATTGTTATGTTAATCTGCAGTTGTTGCTTATGTTACTTTGAGAACATTTATGTAGTATTGATGTTTGTACTGCATATTATTGGTGACGTGTTGGTCATACTATTTAGCATTATTGTGATGATGTTCATGGTTTTATTCAGATAATAGCATGTGGCAGCGATATCTGTGATGTTTGATACTTACTGCTATAATCATTTATGTGCTTATCTTCTTTAGAAGTTACATGCTGCGTTATGTTGTTTGCTTTGTGCTTATTTATATATCTGCATGCCTTCTCCCTTTTTAGTTTGTTAGCAATTGAAAAGTTAGGGGGAATATCTACTTGAAGTTATTTGCCCATCATAGTAGCTAAAATTTTTTTGTTGAATTTTTTATTGGATAGTGGTGGTATTTGTTAAAGGTTAATGCAATTTGAAACGTTGAAAATATAGAATATGTAGCATGTATATCTAGAAAATTTAAACTGAATAAGTTGGCATCTAAATACTGATTTTTGACATTTTGTTATTCTAAATATATGGAGTCGATTCTTGATCATAAGCTCAGTCGCTATTTAACCACAATAGAATTGGGCCTTAAGTTGTGATTTTATCAATTACAACGTTTTGAATTAAGAAGGGGTGGTAATGAAAATTTAAGTTGTGAAGGTGAATTGAAATTTAAAATTTTTAAAGAGCTAAACCAGATATAATAATCCCAACTAATGAGAGAAAAAAGGAAATCAAAATGTAAAAAACTAAATGAAGAAAATAAATTCAAAGAAAGGTTAAAAGAGCCTTTGGGGAGAAGCTTGAGGTGAAGTTCTAATTAAAATTCGGTTTCAATCTCTTTTTTTAAGATTTAAGATTCATTAACGACTCTAACTTAAGTAAAAGATTGTGTTTATAAAATGAAAAACTGGAACAAAATGAATTGATTAAATAGATACTGAACATTTATGGTTCTTATATAATTTTATTGTAGTTAAGCTTCATATATGTGCCTTTTTTTTATGAAAAGCCCAAGGGCTGAATTTATTGAAATAGAAAATGATACATAAAGGTTGTATGAGAAGAGCCCAAAAGAGGCACCCTATCATACGATACAAGTACAGTAATTCCCCAACAAAAAGATACGGATAGACTCAATAAAATGTAAAACAAATTTAAAACATGCAGAAAACAAGTAGCTAGGGACGAGCTAGTTTAGTCCTGCCTCTTCCTTTAATTTTAGAAGTGGAACCAGATAACAAACTTTAAAGTGTCGTGCCATTGCCAGGAGTTACCAAAGTATCATCCATTAAGTTTCTAAGTTGGAGTGAGCCCCCGGCCATCTTCTTCCGCCGAGAAGTGTAAACCTGTCATTCTTCATTTAAAGACTGGCTCATGTGATCATCGATCTGATTTGATGTCAGCATCGCAGTAGGAGGAAAGTCAGTTATTGCCACCGTGATAGGTTCCAGTGTATGTGAAGTGTGAATTGTTACCTCTGCACCTAATGCTTCCTGAATTGAAATTGCATGACTATCCTGATTTTCAGTTCGAACATTATGCGTTGTAGTATGGTCAGGAGAAGGGATCCCAGTGGCAGACACAATCTCCTGTCTTATGGTGATTCTCTCCTCAGGTTGGCTGTCATCAGGTTTAATGGGAGCGCGTTCAGGCACATGGGGTGCACTAATAGCGTGTTTCTGCTTTTGACTATTGGTTCTCAATTGTGGGTGTAATCTGAAACATTTCTCCTGCGGGTGTCCAAACATCTTGCAGTGTTTGCAGTAGTATGATTTTTGTTCCATAATGATTTTTTGTCAATAACCATTGTGAGCAGATCCAAGCTTCATATATGTGTCTTAGGATGAATATATAGATTCAAATAACTTATTAAGAATTCAAGATCTTCGAAGCTAACTTTGAAAGTTTAATTTGAAGGGGATATATGTTTACTGAAATTTGTATATTTTTAGTTGTTGTTTAGTTTGCACTAGATCTTTAACCATTGCCTAACACTATATGAATTGCAAATGAATCAATTTTAGATTTTTAGAATTACTTGAGAGCAAGCAATTTTAAAGTTTGAGGGATTTTGATATGCATATGAAATGAGCTCATTAGATGGCTATTTTTTATCCTTTTTATGTTTATTTTACATTTTTTTTGAAAGGTTTAGTGTTGTGTTGCAGGATCTAGGAAGGAGGTTGATTGGAGCTCAGAATATCTCAAAAATGGGGTAAAGTGTTGGAGCAGCACCTAAGCGTCAGAACTCGGTGCCTAGATGTCATAGGATGATCAATTCCAGGAATTTTCATCTCCCGGACAGAGCGGTTGGAAAGTAGGCACCAGGTGCTCAGAATGTAGGCGCTAGTAGCGTAGTGCCTATGCTGCAGGACTAAGCACTTAGGTGCCCAAAGAAGGCAAGGTTCGTAGTGCAAAAAGAGTGGCTCGAAAGTAGGCACCACTATAGTGGGCACCTAGTAGCGTAGCGCCTAAGCTGCAAGACTAGGCACTTAGGTGCCCAAAGAAGGCAAGGTTCGTAGTGCAAAAAGAGCGGCTCGAAAGTAGGCACCACTATAGTGGGCACCTAGGCTGATTGCCACACAGGTTTTGTCCAAAATACAAAGCGCACAGAAAGTAGGCGTCTCGATTACAGTGAATAGGCACTACAGTCAGAGCTCCTAAGCGCTTGAAGCCCTAAACCCATACTTTGTGTCTAGCGCCTAGGCACCACAGACCAGTGCCTAGGCGTCAGTTCACATGATTTAACGGTTTCTGCAGTTGGGGCGTGACTTTTCACCGGGAGAAGTGTCCAAAGGCTTCCTAAGAATGAATATGGTCATCTCAGCCTATTTGAAGCATAGAGAACTTGAGGAGAAGGCCAGGAAGATCTTTAAGGTGCTAGTGAGAGAAGCAAGTAGAGTGATTGAGAGATTTAAAGTTTGTAAACTTGCCAGTTGTGATTCAATCATCCTATTCTAATAGGAAGGAGATAAGTACATTGAAGTTGTTGTTTCTTTGGATTTCTTTTGTAAGACTGTTTTGTGTAATTTCTCATCTTAATATAATGTTTGTGTTGGCGAGTTTAATCATGACTAGTGAGTAATTCCTTCATTTCTTCCTTGAATTGGAATTGTGGCTGGATTGAATTGAGTTAAGTTCTTGATTTGCATTGGAATTTTCCTTAAAGTGTTGTGTTAACCTTAATGTCGATTTTACTTTCTTCTTGGCCTATAGAAACCTTAAAATTCTTTGTGAAATTTGAGATTCAAAAGAATACTTAGTGGAACGAAACGGTTAACCACATAAATTTAGGGTAGTAAGAATATTGTTTCTAAGCTTGTGCAAATAGATTTTAATTTTTGGGTTGATCATGGGATTTAGAGAACTAAACTTATGATAGCAGATATTTCTTAAACTTTCAGAAGGGGATAAATAAGAATTAGCTCCACTTTCTTGATTCTATTCACCACTAGATTAATTCAAAAGAGAAATCTCTCGTACCTTGACACTCTTTAAAACTTATCCTTGCTACCTTAGGAAGACTTGTTTTTTTAAAAAGAATTAGGTTAAAAACTTTTCTTAACTCTAAAAACTTTTACTATTCAGGCTAGGTACGACATTATTAAACTAGAATTTTTTCAAGTTGGAATTTAGCTCACTTCCTGCGGATCGATACATGAAACTCAATTCAGTATACTACTAATATGATACTTATACTTGCGTGATTCGCCAGTGCGTCGCCGCACTTGGTTTGTATCACATACGAGGTCAGGTATTGCGTACTCTGTTAGTATTGTGAACCAACACATTAATAGCCCAAATGAAGAGCACTTGAAGATGGTGTATAAAATTCTGACGTTTTTCAAGACGACTCTTGATCATGGACTAATTTTTGAGATACCCAAAACTAGAGAGTTGAAATTCTACACTGATGCTAGTTGGGTTGGGTAACTCATTGATAGAAAGTCCACTGCTCCTATGTACGGGAAAATATGGTGACTAGTTGGGTTGGGTAACTCATTGATAGAAAGTCCACCACAGGTCATTTGCTCCTATGTACGGGAAAATATGGTGACATGGAGAAGAAAAAATGGTTGTTTCTAGAAGTAATGCATACTTAGAGTATAAGACACTCGATTTGGGAATCTGTGAAGAGATCTGGATTCAAAAATTATTAAGAGAATTAGAATGTAAGTCCAATAGGCCTATACAAATATTTTGTGACAGTCAAGCACCTATTAGTTTTGCCAAGAATCCCGTGCTTCACGACAGGACTAAGTCTATTGAAGTTGATAAACACTTCATCTCTGAAAAGGTTAATGATAGAATTATACTACTATGCTACATCACGACACACCAACAAGTTGTCGGTGTTTTCACCAAAGCTCTTTCTTTAAGCATCTTATAGGAGTTCAATACATCTTTAACCCAGCTTGAGGGGAAGTGTGGAAATCTGAGAACATCCTAGAGGAATTGATTGGGATAACGTAGGAAATTCTTGATTAATTTATTCCCTATTCTATGTAATTTTATTTTTAATTTTAGAATTATTTTCTTTTCTAATTTAGGTTAGATATGTTTGGTAAGTTTGTAAATTAGGAGAAATTGTTTTTCCTATTTTTATGTACTCTACATGTGAATAATAAAAAAGAAGAGAATTATTCATCTTCAAATCTATTTTCTACACTGGTTGATGTGCTTTATAGATTATTGCTGACTCGGGCATTCTTTACTTAATTGTAGAAATCTGTATTATTATTTGCATCATTGACATTTTACTGATTTATGTCAAGTGATACTCGTACATTCTTTTCTTTGTTTTCCTCATATGTAAACTGGAATTTATTGTATGTATATGCACGAGCACAAACGCACAAAAAAAAAAGTCTCGCACCATGCTTGTTGATTTATGTTTTCTCAAGATTGTGTTTTGTGTAGGTTAAGGAATTTCATCCTGATGTGTACAAAGGTGCAAGCAATTCAGATGAAATTATCCTTCGAGTAATAGGTGCATATGAGGTAATCCCTCAGATTTTGTTGGGTACACTTTTTTAGAGTAATTTAAGAATAATCCCTCCTAAAATATAATAGATTTTAAAACAAAAGTTATCATCTTCATTTTCAGTGTATGTTCATTTTGTACTTGATGATATGTGCTTTAGGTAAATGCTTGAGTCATACTTTTGAAAGGAAAACAGAAACTAAATGTTGCCGAAGTAGTTGAAAAGTATATTCTTCATTAATGCAATATTTCCACCCGGACTGCCCCGATCTCCAATTTTTTTGGCACAAATTTATATACATCCGTGCCATATGCATCATGTCCATGTCTGACTTAATCATATTGGTATTGATTTTCTTTGTTGCAGACTTTGGTATTTGTAGTTGCAGTTTTTTAGAATCACTGAATCTGTTTAAACTGGGGATGTTTGGGATCACTTTTGTTTTTTTTGTCTTTCATTTGTTATTTTTATTTTATTTTATTTATATTTTGATTTGAATTAAAATATGTTTAATTATTTTAGCTATTTTTAAAAACACTTGATAAAACATTGTAGGAGTTTTGAGTGTTTTTAAAAATAAAATGATTTATTTTTAAAAACAAGAAATAAAAATTGTACTAACCAAATATGCCTTCAAAAATAATAACAGAAACGAAAACAAAAACAAAAAAGGAAAGTGATGTCGAACAAGCCTTTTAGTACATCAAGCCATTCAAGTTAGTTGCCATCTATAACAATGATGTAAGAAATGAATTGCATCTTAAACTTCAAAAATATCTCTTTCTCTTCCAACTAATGGGATTTCAACCATCTTTCATTTGGAACACCTTGCTTATAATAGTGGAGTTAGAAAATTTTCAATTACTAATTGCTTTGAAAATTTCAGCAATTCTTAATCAATTAAGATTAATCATGTTGCTTCTAGCTATAACCATGTTCTTTTGATATGCACCTTCATTGGGGATAATTTTATAATCCGCAAGATATTTAACTTTCATTCTGACATATGGTTAACATGTTAAACAATGGCTCCCTAAAATGGTTTATGCATTCTCTCTGTGTTTCTGTAGAAAATTTTACTCCTGATATATTAGCTTATTATTGTTAATCATATATTTTTCTTACTCATACTTATGATTTACTTGAGGAATGCTTTATCTCATATTCATACTCATGTCATACTCATGTAAGTGTGATAGATTAATTATTACATGCTTTAATGTTTGCAAAAGAAGCTTCTGATAGTTTGAAAATTCATTGGGCGTGCAGATGTTATCCAAACATTTCCAGTTTGAATCTGTAGAAAGGTAATTCAATTAATTGATGAAGTATTAATTGGTGTCTGGACAGTTTATTAACTCTATTATCTTTTTTGATTTTATTCCAAAAGTATACTATAGGATTTATTTATTATATTCTATTTTGAGATTAAATATTTTTTTTGCCTGGTCTGTGCTTCATAATAGAGCAATGAATATAGTATGCATGGTTGAGACTAGTCAAATTGGTATTTATTGTGAAGGCATGTGCACTCCAATGCAAGTTATGAGAGTGTTAATTTGCATTTTCTCTTTCTTTATTTTTCTTTTCATTGACATACTAGACAGCCGATTTCTGATTTCACATTTTTTTTCTTCAGAATTTAAGTACAAAATAATAAGTCTAGAAATGCTCTTATTTATGTTTTGGATTTTGGAACGTGAATATTTAATTTTGATACTGTTGATATTCTGTTTAAAATCTCACATACAGTAAGAAAAATAGGATTATAGTATGCTTTTCACTGTTGATATCCTTATTGTGGATAAGATTAGAGAAATTGTTCTTGAAAAAATTTAATTATGGAGGTCTACAATAGAGTCTAAAGGCCTTCTTTTGAGTAGATCTAAAACTGAATACATGGATTGTAATTTTAGTAGTAACAAATATAGTGATAAAGTTGTAACTTCTGACGATCAAATTATTAAAAGGTGTGAACGTTTGATATCGTGGGTCGATTGTTCAAAGTGGTGGTGATATAGACGAGTAGTTGAAGTGGAGGAATGCATCGGGCCTATTTTGTGCTAGAAAAGTACTGCTTAGATTTGAAGGAAAATGTTATAAGATGGTGGTGAAACTTACATTGCTTTATGGCACTGAATGCTAGTCTTTAAAAGAGAAGCATAAAACTAAGTGTCGTTTGAGATGAGAATGCTTAGGTGGATGAGTGGCTTCACTCTTAGAGACAACGCAAAATGGTTGGTGTAGCACTAGCGTCAGACAATATTAGAGAGAGACGTCTTAGATGGTTTGTTCACATTAAACGTCGACCATCTGACGATTCGGTTAGGAGAGTAGATTTTTTAGATTTGACTTATGTTAAGAAACATAGAGGCAGACCTAAAAACACTTTGGCATAATGTATAAAAAATGATCTTAATTTATTTGAATTAAGAAAATTGATTTATGTAGCCAACCCATTTAGTAGGATAAAAGCTTGTTGTTGCTGTTGATTTTAAGATCTCATAGAGTAGGGAAATCGCTCCATTTTTCATTTCTGAAAAGCACAGTCGTAAAATTCTGCATCATGAGATGTTTAATTTTATTTTGAATGCTAAATGGTTAACATTTGACACTTTTTTATCACAGCTTTCTGAAAAGAAACTCATTGCATCTTACTTTGTTCCCCTTCGCCATTTTGTTGGTAGGTTGTCTTCAGACCCATTTGAGGACCCAGAATCTGAGGCTTGTGATATCTTTGTTAATGAACTCCTTTGTGTTGGAAAAGGTACCACCTGTTCCTTTATCATATTTTTTTGACTTAATCATTCCATTTTAAATAGTCTCAGAACAACTATCTTGATGATTTTTGGTTGATCGCATTAAGCTATTTTGGGATATAGTAAATTGATGGAAATTATTTTTCTAAAGAATGTACTGTTCTATAAATTTCTGATTCTTATGCAGTTCTTCTGCTCATCTAGCTATTCTATGCTACTGTTTCTGTTTCGATATTCAACCGACACTTTGTTACTAGCTTAAAACATAAACACCCATGAAGTTTGTAGGCCTTGCATGTTCTTCTAATTGTTATTTAATTTCATCGCCATTCATTACAGAATATCAAAAGTGATCTCTAACCTTTTGTCCAGGGGCATTTTAATCCTAGAGTGTATAAAAATACCAGTTTAGTTCCATAATTTTTAATGGTGGCTAAAATAATCCTTAAGGGAGACTATTTTAGCTCATATTAAAAAAAATGGGGATTAATTTGACACTTTTATAGACTCCGGAACTAAAATGACTCAATGTAAATAATCAAGAGGAGCATTTTGTCACTTGACTCCTTCCTTATACTTTTCATCAAAATTCATTTCAATTTGTTTTGCTAAAAACCTTTCTCTTATTGTGAACAGTCAAATATTTTTATATTTCACTTCTATTTCCCAGTGCTGATATGTGTTTCTTCTCACATGTTGCCCCTATTCATGCGTAAAACGAGCACCCTATGCTTTCTCATTTAATTTTGAGAATGGAACTGCACGAGTAATTTCTCAAGGTATTTCTTCAACTCACTATATGCCTATATGTTAGGCTAATTTTCATTCATGCTTTTAGTTATACTCAGCAAAGTTCTATCGCTATATCTTGATTATCTTCTGTTGCATCGAAGTCAATTTAGAATAGATAATGGTAAGATTTATTAGAAATATTTGGGAACAATGCTTTACAGTTAAGGTCAACATGAAATATCTCGCATGGTCGAATTAAATTTTACAGAGTAAATAATTATTTTGAAGCAAAACTGAATAGGATGAAGAAAAGCAAGAGTGAAAAAATGGTCCTCGCTTCTATGATAAGGTAGAAGGGCACCCTCCTTCACCATGATAATACAGAAGTCAAAAGAAAAATCAAATGGAGAAAAATGACATGCTATTTTGAATAATTTGTATTATCTTTTTTTAGTTCTTAGCCCTGTATGCTAAAAAAGCAAAGAACATTTCAAAAACAAAGTTCCAGGACTCACTAGTATAAGATAAATATCGTATCCCATTCCCAAGTGGCCACGTATCCTACCCTCAAGCCACTTCAAATTGTTATGTATCATGAAATTGAAAAACTTATTCGAAAGAATTAGTGGTTGAACTGTGATTTTTATAAAGAGGAAGAGATGACTGAGGTATAAGGTTAATTTGAGTGATTTTGTTTCTAAATTTTAATGATACTCTTATTTACAAATATATTCCTGATTTCATTTATAGTATATTTAGTGTGATTTAAATTACAATAGTTTTTTCATATTTATTAGACTGAGAAATATGTATATTTAATTATTGCACAATGGTTTTCCTATAAAATTATTAGATTATTACATGATATTTAGATTCTAGTAGAGGTGTTTATATTATATTATTACATGACCTTAAGATTCTAGTAGAGATGTATCTATTAATTAGTAGAATAACACAAATTGCTCTTAAAAAAAATAATGTGTTATGATATATGAAATGAAAATATTGTATATATAAATGCTTATATGTGCATGCTAAAAGGAGTTCACGCACTTGTAGTACTGGTGAGGGTTGTCAATGTATTCGCTCATAAATGTTTTCCTACCACGAAAGATAATTGTGAAATTTAAATCACTAATTGTTGTGTCAACGGAAAATTTTCAATTAGGGTGAACAATTATAAAGAGGAAGTGATAAGTTTAAGTTCAAAATATTTAGTGTTTGAATCATGATTTTTATAAAGAGGAAGAGATAACTCCGATAAGTTTAAGTTGAGTAATTATGTTTGTAAATTTCAGTAATATTCTTATTTATTAATATATATCTGATTTCATTTATGTTTTATTCTAATCTAATTTAAATTATAATAGATTTATCATATTAGATAGAAAAATATGCATGTTAAATAGTTGCATAGTAATTTTCTAGTAAGTTATTAGATTATTATATGATATTTAGATTCTAGTTGACTTGCATATATTAAATTATTACATTGCATTTAGATTAAGTTGTATGTTACATGACAGAGGAAGTTGCTGACCTGATGAGGGAGTTGAACATATATCAAATTACTATAATGCTGGGCTTCCAATAAGAAAATGTTTTGACAGTCAAAATTGTCTTGTTGGGATATTGAAAAGCAGTCTTTCAACATTTGTGTCCGTTTTCTTCTTGTTTCACTGCTAATGAGCTGGTCATGATTATATGAATGCCAAATAGTCGAGAAAATTATATGTGAGAGAAGGCTCCCTTGTCAAAGGATAACTCAAAAAAATTTAAAAAACAGATGACTAATGTTAAATTCATGAAGTCTTCAAATATAATTGTGAGCATGCACATAAAATTTCTTTTTTCAAACTTGCTTTTTCTTTGCCACAAATACTAGGTTCCAAGGGATTTGCTGAGATATCACGAGAATATTCCTAAATTTGTTGCATATAATTGGCCAAGAGCTATATGTAGTTTTCAGGTTTCTGAGTTTGATGTAATAATGGAGAAAATGAGGCTGCAGACGTCATTTGAATATATGAGTGGTTTCTTGACTCCCTTAATGGTGAGTATGCATGCTTCTAGGAAAGAATTTATATTATTTAAAGCAATTAACATAACATTTTATGCAGATTTGATTTTTTGAACATATTTTAATGCTACATCTTTTGATATCTGATGCAAGATCTCGTATACTGAGATGGCCAGTGTTTGTTTCATGTAGCACAAAATTCTGTGAAGAAATTTTTTCTTTCTTGCATACTCAACAGGTAACAATAGTGTTCATTCCTTTAATTTCTTCATATAATACATTCACGTAAAGTAAATGTTAAGTGCTTAATATGATTAATGTAGGTTTTTGAATCATTCAACTGGATGACTTTAGAGGAGGAAGAACTACTTATTGTACTACATCCCCTTCCATCAAGTATAGACCATTCATCATTTGACCTTTCATCAGCTACAAACCATTCACTGTCTCCCTTTCTATCAACAAAAGGTCATTTATCACATTCCCTTCAATTGATTAAAGACGCCTCATTGTCTCATCACTATCCCCTAAATCTTCTCATAACACACATAGCTTTCCTTTATCTAATGAATCAACAACAATAAATGAATTACCTTCGACTCTTGTAAAAAAAATATAATATAATTTAAACCCTTGAGAGTAGGGTTAGTGAAATGAAAATGCACTTGTCGATAAGATAACTAACATGCTGACTGACTTTGATTTGAGATTGAATTAGATGGAGTCGAGGTTTAGTGGGTCTGGCATTCCAACACAAGTCGAAGGTTTTAATAAGGGGAGTATTGTCCCTGTCTATGAAGAGAAAGAAAAAGATGGAGCATCTGAGAGTTCTGAAGTTGTGGAGTGTGATCAACTTAATTCTGAATCCAATCAAGCACAGGAAAATGAACCTACCGATCAAACTTTTTTGACTAGTATTTCTTTTGTTGTTAAATTGAGAGATGATAGAAGAGTTAAGAAGACGTATACATCTGGCTCTTGAAGACATACAAAAAGGAGAAAGAAAAATGTAGATATAAGTGTGGCTGCTGCGGTAAATGAATTTGAGTTAGAGAATGATGTTGATCATTCTCAATTTTGGGAGAGCATAATATTCCTGAAAGTGAGTTTGGAGTAGAGCAGAAGGTATGCTCTCAACACGGGTCCGCCTCTAACAATTGGAACAAATACGGGTTTGCCTCTAACAATTAGAACAAATACAAACCGATTACATTTGATATTCTCATTATGTTCATTTCGTCGCTACGGAGATATGTTTTTTTTTTCCATTCACAAAAAACAGGCATTAATAGAACTAGTAGGTTTAGAGACACCATTGCATAAATTATGTATATACTCGCTAAATTATGTCGATAAGATTCTCATACAAAAGGAATCTTTATTGAATATAATTGACCACTTATTTCTAATTTTATGTAGTTGGTCTAGTCATGCATGATCATGAATCATTTGTTTCCGACATTTCAACCCATTTTGGTCAAACTCTTCTTCTGAATAATCGCTTGTACTCAAGCATGTATAGAATAGATTCTGAACTGTTTTATTACTATTGAAAAAATGTACATTAGAAAGAATTTTCTTAGATATATATCACTAGCATAATTTAAGATGAGTTTGGGGCAATACATCTTCTATAACGCTCGTCATTGTTTAATCTTGATCAGTGAATATTGTTAAATGATGTTTATCATCAATTATACGGAAGAATGCTCTGAATAATTATTTGAATGAGCCAATTGTCTTAACAATTTGACATAGCTATGTTGTCAAAATGGTTTGTTGTTTGCGAAGAGCCCGTGTTCAGACACTAAGCAAACTAGTCAAACACAAATAAACTTTTTGCGCTTGATATATAAACAAGCGAACACGAGCCAAGCCTAGGCTCACTCAAGCTGGGCTTGTTTACCTCCCTATTTTTCAGTTACAATTAAGATCAACTTCATATGTAATCATGATTGAGCAACCACATCTGGTGTCTGATTTTTGAAATTTTACGATGCTATTAAATTTATTAACTTTTTTGAAACCGGATTTAGTGCTTAAAAAGTCCTTTGGTTTTATATTTTTTTGAATTTGGCCAATAACTAATATGGCCATTCCTCACACTAAATTCAGTCTGGTGTGCATAATAACAACACAAATTATATGCCTTATTTTCATTCTGAACAATTATAGCAAACAGTTTGCCTTTAATTTGTTCATAATATTTTTGGATTGCATCATTCTGACACATGCATATTTTACACATGATATTCAATATTAGAAATAAAATAAAATCATTTTTTTTAAAAATAAAGCGACCTAAAACATAATAAACGAATGATTTTAGCTTTTGGTTTAAGTGAATGTAGGTTTTTTCTTAAGAGTTTTGGGATTACATATCCATTTATGTGCAAAAAAAATGTAATAAATTCAAAATATTTTCAAAGAAAAGTAGCCTAAAACAACATTAAGCACTAATTTTAGCTTTTAAAGATATTTAATTTTAAGATTCTATTCAGAAGTGAGATAATATACATCTACTTTATTGAACAAAAATTGTCTAAAATTAAAATTTTTCTACACAAGTTAACCTAAAATGTAATAAAATAATGATTTGGGCTTTTAGTTCAAGTAAATATAAGATTTTTCATTAGAGTTTAAGCAGTATACATTTATTAAATGCAAAAAATATAATAAAGCCAAAATATTTTTTTAAGGAAAGCTAACCTAAATCAACATGAAACACTGATTTTAACCTCTAAAGGTAGTTAATTATATATTTTTCTTCATAAGTGAGACAATAAACCATCTACTTTAGTGAACATGAATTGCCTAAAATTAATTTTTTTCTTAACAAAGCTAACCTAAAATATAATAAAATAATGATTTGAGCTTCTAATTCATGTAAATGTAGGAATTTTTTTCCGAGTTTAGGCAGTAAACATCTATTTAAGTGCAAAAAAAATGTAATCAGATCTAAATATTTCCAAAGAAAGGCAATGTAAAACTACATAAAACACTGAATTTAGCCTTCCCTAAAATGAAAAATTTTTCTAAAGCAAGGTAACCTATTATATAGTATAAAAATATAATTTCAACTTAG
Source organism: Phalaenopsis equestris (assembly GCF_001263595.1). NCBI lineage: Eukaryota > Viridiplantae > Streptophyta > Magnoliopsida > Asparagales > Orchidaceae > Phalaenopsis > Phalaenopsis equestris. The sequence continues at coordinate 128,564 of NW_018164784.1, read as the reverse complement.
GCTATAGTAAATACAGGTTTTTCCTTCAGGATTAGGCGAGGCACTTCCAATATATTGTCATAAATTAAAATGAATCTATCCATGGTTTAAAAAGAAATAAAAAAAATAAACAGAAGTTCCACTTGATAATTTTTGTTATGTGCTAGATCTATTTTTCCAATTATAACAATTAATGTTTCTTGCCAAGTTTATGTTGGTTGTACAGCAGAAGTTTCTTTTAGCGACCCTAGAAATAGTTTATCTTTTTGCAGTATAATTCATCTAGAAGCTTACCTTTAAGATTTAATAAGATGTTTAAACATTTATAAGCTTTACTTTCAAAAAATAAAGAAAACCATAAAATTTCTGTTTTCATCCTATCAGATTAAATTCCAAAATAAATCTCTGACTATTCTTGCATGGTCAATTTAATCTGAGAGTATTACATTATCCCAAGGTATTCTCTCCACTATATAAAATTAATCCAAAATAGTTCATCATATAGAAATTAAAATACAAAATCGATCCCAATTTTATTTTCCAACTATTAAAAATTGATTCCAATTTAGTTCTTGAGGAAATGTTAGATCAACTCTATGTAATTGAGGGACTAAATTGGAGAATTGTGATCTTGTGGGGTTAAATTGGGACTAAAATTAACCATATATAAATAGTGAGTGGTCTATTCTTTTCGGACCCCATCTTATGAATCTTTTGCAGGTCATGTTGATGATTACCAAGTCCAGCTAGCTGTTGGGCAGTGCCCAAGGAGATGCATCCATTATGTCACCCCTTCCCAGAGAGCCATTTTGCAGGATGTACTCCAAAGGTGGATGTTATTACTAAGAAGGGGCATTTACATACATACCACCCAATTCCTATGTATTTACATGTCTAATACCTAAATTTTATTTTTTACATTTATACTGCCCAAATCTTCTAAATCACATAAAAAATATCACTATTTTAACTTGAAAAAGGTGAAATACATAGCTTTTCATTCATAGGTAATTGATGGCATATATGTAAAAATTGAAGTTTAGGCATGATATATGTAAATGCATAGGATATAAGTTGTTTGTTTGCAAATCTTCCTGCTAAGAAATACCACTTTGTGCTATTCCTTTCAAACTCGTCTTCTCTTTCTTACTGCAGGGTGCTGAATAGTCCCTGGGATGTGGGCGAAGCTGCTTTCCTCGAATCACTTATTTCAAAGGCTATTTTTGAGAACAGAAGGTATCAAAACCTAAAGAGGAAACCGACGATTGAGACAGAGTATGTTGATTGGTCTTAACATTAAATATGTAAGTTCTATATTTTAACCAAGCTTTTGGAGGGGTAAATATACTCAATTTTCAATGTTATTTGTAATCAAAACGGTTCATTTTATGACATCATGATTCTAACCAGCTAAATTTATGTCAGTCTGAGTTTGTTTGGACAGCGTAAGGCCCCAAAATGACAAATTTAGAGAGAGAGCTTGTTGATTAAGTTCAATCTAAAAGCCCATATTTGATAGAGTTCAGTAATTAAAAAAGTCCCTCCTCTTGAAATAATTGAATGAATTATATTTCTATGCATTTAAAAAAAAAGATATATTCAATAGAGATGAATATAGGGTTTGTAGAGTATTTTAGAGTATTTTTCATTGTTAAGTGATCAGGGCCCGAATCAGGTTATCCCCAGAATGCGCAATTGCCCCTCTGGAATTTGAGATTTATCTATGTAAATGGTATTTTTTTAAAGTAGTTTAGACAATTTAGTAATTTTGCCCCCCCTTGATATATTTTTTTTACCCAATACTTGAAAAAATTAGACATTTGATGATTTTGGCCACCTTAAATACTGGATCCGAGGCTCCGCTCTGAATGATGATTCATTTGTCATTGCCAAAGCTCATTTTTGTTTGGTGCTCGATATTGACCCTTGACTAATATCAATGCTAATTATAAGGGTAGCAGTTTAGCCCATTTAATTTTGGCACATTCCATTTTTATTTCTCAGCATATTGAGAATAAACGTTCTCTCTGATTATTCTGTCATTCATCTTTGAACGGTGAATTTGAGGTGAATTTTTTTACTGGGACAAAACTCTTAGAACTATAAACCATTATTACTGTGATCCTTTTGTAATGTTTATTTCTACGAATGATGTTGGTTCAAATAGAATTGTGCTCTATTTTGTTTTTGCACTAATTCACTTAGTGAAGCAATTGATCTTGATAATGATGAACTTTCTTTTATCTTTTATCTTGAGAAAAATAAGCCAAGCCCATCCATTTCCCATAGTATAACTAGAAATCAGCCGTAGCTTGTGACAAAGTCTTAATTACCTTGAAGCAAATTTTTAATATTGTGCACATCTTTCTTAGAAGTTATCTATATCTTTTTTGGTAATTTAACGTCAAAAAAGCTTTTAAGAATTATTAATGATGTTAATTAATTTTAATTACACTTAATTAAAATTATATAAAAAATCTGAATCTTTTCAGGCTGCATTTCTCATATAGTTGCTCCTACTATGTTGGTGATATTGTGGTATTATTATATCACAATACCACCAATACTACCTTAATTGCCGTCAAGACTATCAAAGAACTATCACCCACGCCTAATCCAGCCGCAGCTCATCTGAATTAAATATCTTTTCCTTACAGTGACCCCTCTTCCCTTCCTGTTCATAGGCCTCAAAAAAATGATTCAAATTTTAACTTTAAAAATTGAAAAATAATTCAAATTTGAACTCTTAGGCCTCAAAAAAATGATTTAAAAATTCAATTTTAAATTTAAAAAGTAATTCAATTTTAAGCTCTTCTCAAAAGAATATTTATTGAACTTGGGTTATCTATTAATATGCTACTAATTTCATGGTTTGTTATAAGAAGTCACTCGAGGCTAATGGGCAGGAAGCCTCGGATCCAGCTTCTCTGTAGATGCCTGGGGCTGTCCCAGCATTGTGAATAGTTTTAAGCAGGCAAAAGTTCATTTGTCTCTTTATGCTCGTCTCAGCAAGTAAGAACTCTTACGATTTTTTTGCATTTATTAACTCCATAAGATTTCATATCAGTTCATATTTTTCTGTCATGCCTGTGATTATGGTGCTATGCATAGTTATTGGCATTTTGAAAATGCCTCCAGCTCTCATCAGCCTATATCACTTCTGAGTAATATTTATTCTAGATGGCCCCACTACAGGAAAATGCCTAATTAGCGTGGGATTAGTGTCGAAATAATTCTGCCGTTAAAATGGACGTCGCTAATTGATTTTGCGTCAAATTTTTATTTGTGTCCGCTTTTACTTCAAAAAATTGTCATTATATATTTACATTGAAAAGTCGATCGACGGTAACATAACGACGCCTTTGCGTTGAGCATATCCAATGCTAATTAGCGTAGACATTGGTGGACGCTATTCAGCATCGACGATGTCGGACCCTAATTAGTGTTGGCTTATGTTTGACGCTAATGCATCGAATTAGCGGTGTCATGTAGCGAACAGGCTATTGCAGACACTAGCGTCGAAATTTTAGAAAATGCCTCCAGCTCTCATCAGCCTATATCACTTATGAGTAATATTTATTCTAGATGGCCCCACAACAGGAAAATGCCTGATTAGCGTCGGATTAGTGTCGAAATAATTCTGGCGTTAAAATGGACTAACGCCGCTTTTGCTTTGAGCCTATCCAATGCTAATTAGCGTAGACATTGGCGGACGCTATTCAGCATCGACGATGGCGGACGCTATTCAGCATCGACGATGGCGGACGCTATTCAGCATCGACGATGGCGGACGCTATTCAGCATCGACGATGGCGGACGCTATTCAGCATCGACGATGGCGGACGCTATTCAGCATCGACGATGGCGGACGCTAATTAGTGTTGCCTTATGTTCGACGCTAATGCATCGAATTAGCGGTGTCATCTAGTTAATAGGCTATTACAGACACTAGCGTCGAAATTTTCGCTAACCTAACGTAAACTGTAATCTAAATATATTTTTTTAATCATTTCAATCAAAAAAATGATAAATATTAAAAATTTCTGATTTATCAAAAAATAATTTGATTCACTAGTTCAATGTTCGTTTCAACTCCGATTCTAATCGGTTCTGCGAATAAATGATTTTGAGCCTAAACCTAATCAACCATAAAGTCAAGTTCACATTGAAATTCGTTGGACAAATTGGCCCGGTCGCATTTTTAAAACCATAATCACCCCAAAATCATATGACATTATTGCTAACAATTAATCTTGATCTGATATTGTTGAAACTTGTCCCCAAACTTGTCCCCAAACTTGTCCCTTTGAATTGTCTAATTGGATAACTCCCATCTCCCTCAAACGTTCTTTATTTTATGCTATAGAATTAAAATATTTGCAAAAATTAAAACAAGACTAATAATAGACATCCATAAAGAGGGAGATATTCCAATTAATACAATCTGAAATCAAATTTGAAATAAGAAAATTCAAATATCATAATACTAAAAAAGATTCCTAAATTCACCCTTACGGTGATCCCCATAATGCCTAAAGATTATTTCTAACGTCCTGCACTCTTTCAGGGGTCATTGAGAAGATTGCAGACCAATAAGAAACCACGCAAGTTTGCAGGATGACGGTGCACAAACCGGAACGGCCCTTTTGTTGAAGATGAAAATACTGTAAAAAGAATATAACATAATTGAAATGTAATGTTTTAGAAAAAACTTTGAAATTATATGATTTGGTATAATATAGATACATAAATTTAAATTTGTGTTTGGTTTAAAAAAAAACATAATTGATATAAAATATGCACGATGATAATGGTGGCGACAATAATTGTTTGTGACGCTTGCCGTTGGTGACAGAGCGGCAGACAACGGCAAGTGGTCGCAGGCGGAGTTGGGAGACCGGTGATCTGCTGCCGACGGCAACAGTGGGCTGCCAATAATGGTGGAGGGCAATAGGTGGCAGCCACGACAAATTGCATTTTATAGTGTATTTGAAAAATCCACTAAAGTCAATGAATTCTAAATACAATAATTTTGAACTACAATGTAAAATAAAAAATCTTAAAAATTTTAAAATTTTCTATTCTCAACCAAACAAACACTAAAATTTTAAAAATCCCTGTATTTGATTTATTTCAATGAATACAAAATACACTAATATTGAACTACAAAGTAAAATAAAAATTCTTCAAAAATTTACAGTACATTCCAGGGCCCGTTTGGGGCAGCTTATTTGGTGCGGTGGCGTTTTGAAAATGCACCTGGTCTGTGTGGCAAATAAGGGGGGGGGGCAATAGTGGCAGCCACGACAAATTGCATTTTATAGTGTATTCTCAACCAAACAAACACTAGCATTTTCACCGCACCTATCTAGGTGCGGTGGGAGCTTATTGACAAAGATCTGGCATTCCAAAAAAAATAAAAATTTGTAATAACTACCTCACATAGCTTATCATCAGATTATTCAATAAGCTACAGCTGCCCCAAACAGAACCTCCATTTTCATCCAGCCAAACACCAAAATTTTTAAAAATCCCTACATTTGATTTACTTTACACCATAATGCAGGGAACGAAATAGGACCTAAAGATTAATTACCAAAAAGGTTCTCATAGCTTAAATATAAAAAGAATATTCAAGAATTCGTCCCACGGAGTATAATGATTCATATTTCCATGAATAAGACCAACTTACAATTCTGTACAGAGAGACATGGGAGTTTTCACCTCAGGGCTGGGCAAAACAGAACAGCAAACAACTCCCCTTGAAGAGTTTATGAATTACAGAAGCACATCTACAAAATATACCAGCAAAATAAGAAGAAGAAGAAGAAGAAAATGAAGATGCAGAATCCACATTCAGGTTTCCTGCCATCTGATGAGTATGACCACCTTGTCAGTCACCGTTCGCTCAGATAAAGTGAGATTTCTGCATTCCCAAATAGCCAAAAACATTTTGAAAAGACCCATATAAAATGAAATTGGCGTCCAACATTCTTCAAATATTAAGATATTCAACCACTATTATACAAGTCCAAACTGGTAATATTCTGTCAACCTGTACGACAAAAACATAAGCAAAACAATAAGATATCTTTTATCAGAATGATCAAGCTGCAATTTAAGAAAGAATGAAGTGCCAAAAGAGTCCGCTCTTTATTTACATGAGCACATTTTAGTCCAGTAATATAGAGAAGTGCCAAATTAGTCCCTAGACTATTGAAATATAGGCTGAAATAGTCCCCAGGGAGTTTGAGACTGCTTTTACAGACTGTGGGACTAAAATGATTTACTACAAAGAGTCAGGGAATCATTTGGACACCTCTCTCATTTAGAAAAATACCTTCTGAATACACAAATACTCCTCCCAGCATCTCATCATTATTGTCCCCATCCTCTGATTTTCCTCTCTCACAGTGGCTGCTGATGCTGCTGTCCACATCTGTGACAGCATCAGTTAACTCACGGCAGTCATCGAGATCTGAAACATTGCAATAACCTTCATGAAAATTTCGAGGGAACTTGATCGAATTATGAGAAGCAGAAACTTCCATGTGTTCCATATTTGAGTCTGGTGTGCTACCATTTGACAGTCCACTGCTTAAGCTATTGGTTGAATTTACAACTGCTATACCTTTCACAGTGGGGATATCCACTGGAGAGCAATTAGCATAAGAAGAGCAGAAACCTGTGTTGGGGTAAATTACTCTATTTCCAGCAGGATTATTTTTTTCAGAGGAAACTATGGTTTCATCGAAATTATTAAAATTGCTATTTTGACAAAGCAACTTGCTCACAAATTGCGAGTTAGAAGGCGCGGGTTCTTCAGTACAAACTCCACTGAAGTTATACATGTTGTCTGCAGTGCATGATGATGCTGAACCAGCAGCCGCTGTCGATGCAAATAAAATATCAAATAAGAAGGAAAATGAAAGAGTTTGTATAACCGACTCATTTATTTTATTATTACCAGCATCTGATACGGGACCGACTGGAGGTGTCATGGTGTACCCAACAGTAGAGGTACCCTTGACCAACTCATTGGCACCTTCAAAATTATATGTTGTTGAATTCTGATCTCTCTCGCCACCAACGCAACTGCAAGAGGTATAAAAAGGCAATTAGATACTTAGCATGACAGAATGCCTTTCAAGTAAAGCAATTCAGAAAAGTAACTCTCTACTTCAGTAATAGTCTTTCCATTTACATTTTTATTAATCGAACAAATTTACTAGAACTAAATGAAAATATAACATTAAAAAGGACGCAATGAAGAAAAAGGATTCATGTACTAGAACTAAATGAAAATATAACATTAAATAGGACGCAATGAAGAAAAATGATTCAATAGTGGGATTAAGGCGTTGTTGTTGTTGTTGTTGTTGAACAAATTTTACATAAACAATCCTACAGGATTAAGGCTTTGTTGTTGTTGTTGTTGTTGAACAAATTTTGCATAAACAATCCTACAAGACAAAGGCTCTATGGAGGTTTTATCAGTCGGTGCGCATATTTTTTAAAACTCTTCTCATTATATTTTTGGTTGAGTTGGACCCCGGCTGCAGATAACAATATTCCTTTTTTTTTTCAATGTTAATAGCCAAATTTTCTCTGCATCAATTTGAACCTTTGTGGTTCTATTTATTATGTTGTAAAATTCGGTTGGGATTATTTCTCTTTCGTGCTTGTGCATGATGTGATCTCTCCTTTGTTTGCTCCATATTGTCTTTAGACCCGATCAGGGGGGTAGAGAAGGTATCTTCTCAGAACACTTTCTCTTCCTGAGATGCTCTCAAAAGTCTTACATTTAAAGCTACGTGCTGTAATGTCCAGTAATATTAAACCGACTAGCCCTGGTTCGTCTTATTACACAGTGAGATGAAGTGAAAGAGTTGGATAGGAAGGCGAAGCGAACGGTGTTCACTGCTTATAAGACAGTTGAAGGAGGACAAAATCGAGCGGGAGAATTAGAGATGAGACAAATAGCATGCTTGAGAGAGTGATGAGGAGGGTTCCACAAGATTAAAATTGAGTAATAAAGGGAAAGTGATACCAGCAGTGAATAGCTTCGGTGAGCACGCTAGCAGAGGAGGTTCTCATGCCGATCAGGAGACGAAGCAAGCAGACCAGTGCGCTAAGAGGGAGTGACACAGACGAGCCAAGCAAGCGAGATTGTGAGCAGTGGTAAGTGAGCTTGAAGATTGCATCAAACACAATGAAGTCGAGCAGTGCAGGAGGGCTTTTTGTGCAATCTTGTGCAGAACAGAAGAGTCGAGTATGTCGAGGTCAAGTGGATCTCATTCAATTTTATATAATCAATTAAAATGAAATTAAGATTAATTTTTTTAATAAAATGTTAATAACATTTTAAATTTTAACTAAAATTACTATTTAAATGAAAGCAGACGAGGGAGAGCAAGAGTGTTATGTGACTCAAATGAGACGATAAAATTGAGTAGGTGTGTGAAGAACGGAAGATCAGTTTTATTGTGCTTACCGAGTCGGATAAATTTCTACTTAGATTTTCTTATGAATAAACTTCAAAACCTAAATCTAAATTGTGAGTTGGACTTAATTTGTGTTAACTAATACTTTATTTTAAGCGGTTAATCATATATATAAACTTAAATATAAATTGATTAGTGACATATGTTAATTTATAAATGGTACAAAAAACATTTTAAAGTTTGAGATATTAAGCAACTACAAATTTTCTAATGGTACTTAAAATCTTGTTAAAAAATATTATATAAAAAATAGGATAATTAATTATATCAATTCAGAATTTTTTAGAATATTAAAGAGTTGTCCAAAAAAGATTTTAAGTACTAATCATTGTGGAGAGTTGTCATTGTTGGTCCCAAGCCCAAATGTGAAAAGTGGAGGGTTGCGTTAAGTAGTCGACAACCAGAGTAAAACTTGTCAAAAAAATCATGACATGATTTTTTTTATCATTGTGTAAGTGCTAGAGCGTCCCCTGGAAGCGAAGCGTTGTATAATCTGAATACAGTGAAAGTGTGCAAAGGTCACTACACCGACGCTCAGGTGTAGTTTCAAATAAGCAAGAGTTCTCATATTACGGACGATTGCGGGTAAAGGAGTTAGCCTATGAAACTAATATTAGGATAGAATCTTGGAAATATAGGTAATCTTACTGGTAAATAATGAAATTAGTTGATATTATGATTCATATAACGCTTAATATCTTATGTGCTAAGGAGATTGATAGGTTTTAAACTTTGGTACTCTGGTAAGAGTCGCACTAGAAATGGTGTAGGTGCAATTATAGATAAGAGTTTGAAACATAATGTTGTAAAAATTAATAGATTTAGAGATGGAATTATAGTCTTTAAGATTATCATTGATACTAAGATTTTTAATATTATTAGTGCTTATGCTCCTCAAGTTGGTTTAGATATAGGGTCTAAAAAATAAATTCTGGATTGACTTAGAAGACTTAATACAAATAATACCTCTTGAAGAAATACAAATAAGCTGCCCTAAACAGACCCTAAATGGGTAGGAGAAAAGGCAAAGGAGACTGATAACTTGGGTTTTAAACTTTGGTATTTATGTAAGAGTCGCATTATAAATGTGATAAGTGTAATTATAGATAAGAGTTTGAAAGATAATGTTGTAAAAATTAATAGTTGGAGATGAAATTATAAGCATTATGATTATTGTTGATACTAAGATTTTTAATATTATAAGTGCTTATGCTCCTCAAATAGGTTTAGATATAGATTCTAAAGATAAATTCTGGAATGAGTTAAAAGACTTAATACAAATGATACTTCTTGAAAAAAAAAATTTATTGGAGGAGATTTAAATGAACATGTCGGTAGAGTGGTAGAAGATTTTAGAAATAGTCATGATGGCTATGATTTTGCAGTGATTAATGAAGAAGTTAGAGCTATATTAGATTTTGTTTTAGTGTATGATTTTGTTATTGCTAATATTTTATTCAAGAAAAGAGATGAACATATTATTACTTATAAGAAGGATCTAATAAAACACAAATTGATTATTTTTTTATGAGAAGAGATCGTCGAGAATGTAATGATTGTAAGATCATTCTAAGTGAAGATTTAAGTACTCAATAGTACTCAATTAAGTGAGGATTTAAGTACTCAACATCGATTATTAGTTCTATATTTTAAAATGAAGAGTTGTAAAATAAAGAATATTAGGAATCATTGTCGTAGAAGGGCACCTAAAGACACAAATAAAATTATTTTTATGAGTAAAATTCACGATTTCAAATTTTGGGACGTTCATGAAGAAGCAAATTCTGTGGGATAAAGTAACAAAAACTATTGAACAACAAAAAATATTGAACAAATGACAGAAGTTTACTTGAAAAATCAAAAGAAAAATTTTCTATAAATAAAAATAGATGGTGGTGGCATAATAACGTGCAATAAAAGATAAAATATAAGAAGGTATGTTATAAAAATTGGTTAAATATAAAAGCTTAGAGAATTGAGAAAAATATCAAACGTAGTAAAAGCTTAGAGAATTGAGAAAAATATCAAACGACACGTAGAGAGTCTAAGAGAACAATCTATGACGCTAAAAATTATGCTTTAAGTGATTTTTATAATAGATTAGATACTAAAGAGAGAAAAATATCTGCACAAACTAGCCAAATAAAGGAAATAGAAAAATAGAAATTTAGCTCAAGTGTATTAAAGATAAAAATCAAAAAGTATTATTCTTAAAAAAAAATATTCAAAATAGGAGGATGAGTTATTTTGATAAACTATTTAATAAAGTTTTGGAAAATGTGATTGACCTTAGTGATTTTAGTATCGTTAATAATAATAAAAATGTTTCATTTTTATTATCTAATTAGTAAAGTAAAATTGGAAAAACTTTAAAGAAAACCAATGGTGGAAGATCTGTAGGGCCTGATGATATCTCAATTGAAGTATGAAAATAGAAGATTTGAGTTTCTTGGCTTACTAAATTCTTTAATATTATTATAAAAACTAAAAAGATGCCCGGGGAGTGGAGGAAGAGTATTTCCGTCCCCATGTATAAGAATAAAGAGGATGCACATTTATGTTTTAGACTACAGTAACATAACAGAAAAGAAAATAACATGGGAAATAAAATACTCTCCTCCACTCCTCAGGCATCTTTTCTTTTCACATTTATGTTTTAATATCCAACAAAGTTAATGTGCAAAAAAATTTGATGCCTGATCATATCAATGGGTTACAATAGCTTGGTGATTTGTGCCATATGGTTTGATATGGATGTATCAGCCATCACTCACCACTTTTCATGTATAGTTAACTATTTTTTTTGTCCAAGAATTTCGTGATCATTGTTAAATCATGTGTTCATAATTTCTTACCATTCGAAGTTTTGTTGACTCATGATTCTTGTTGGATTGTCTATTCCATTGTTTTAGGACTATAAATAACACAAAGCCAAGTACGATCTTGTTCAAGTTTATTCATTCGTTTTCATATCAAGTTCAAACTAAAGCTTAAACATGTCCCAAAGTTCTAAAATCTCAAACAAGCTTATTTGTTAGTTTTCTTATCAAGTCAAGCCATAATCAAGCATAATTATATGTTTGATATTATAGATTTAAATATATAATCAATATACTAAACTTAATTAAATATATATAATTTAATCAAAATTGACATAATTTATTAGGTTTATTTAATTGTTTAGTAAAGTTTAAATATCTTGCCAAATAGGAGGCTTACAATCTCAACTTATAGAAAAGGTAGCCCATATAATGGAATTTGATTTGTAATGAAGTACATTTTTTTAGCACATATATATAGAGAGAAACACTAAGGCCCTGAGATCAAATAAAAATCAATTAGATCAAAGTTGGGTCCTTAACTTATTTGATTAATCAACTAGATTAGCATTATATGCATTTGAATTGATGCCTAAGTGGTATTATCGTGCTTTAGATATATTAGTGCATTTAGAATGGGCAGTGACTGCATTAATAGGAATGTGGGGGTCATTATATGATATTGGCAAATGTATGGGATGTTTGTATATATGCCAAGATATATTGGCACAATTTCCTTGAGCAACTTAAATTTATTAGTCATTTCATGTCTTATATAACAATTCAATATACTCAATTTAGAGTTGCCTTAGCACCTCTTTTAATGCACCAACTCACATTTTGTTGTACTGGAATTATTTCATTTTTTAAGGCAATGTTCAAATGCTAATTCCTTGTACGTCATCTAACAATGTGCAGGCTACCTTATAGAACTCTTTGCTTCATAAATGTATTATGTAATATGCCTTTAAATTGTTAGCATGGTCTTTCATGTGCTAGCATATATTTGGCATTTGTGTTTTGTTCCTATATATTTTTCCATGTTAGCATGTTTTTTGAAACAATATAGTTGATTTAAAATTAAGCATGAGTCCATACTAGAATATGCCAAAATTTTTACTAGGATGGTAATTGATAATTAAAAAAAATAATGGTTTATATAAATATTTTATTTTTAAGATCCGCAATGTATGGCCTACGCATAACAATTTCAACAAAAAAAATTCCCTTCTCATTAGTGGTTTCAAAACTAATGATAGCATTCCATGATCCATCTACTTCCAAATAGAGGTTGCACGTATGTTAGTAATATTGAAGTTGCACGATGACCATACAGCTACATAATGACAATACGGTTATCACAAGGTTTTGGTCAATTGTAGTACTTGGAGGCAAGCATTCATTTCCTTGAATCATAATCAATGATCAATGAAAGTAAGAAAAACTATAAGCAAATCAAAGACCAGTGACATGAAGTGGTCTCCAAGCTCAGATTGAATTGAAGATCAATGACACCAAGTAGGAGTATGCAGTCAATTTGGTTAGATTGGCTAGCAAATTTGTCAAACATATTGAACTGAAACAAATCTCAAGTAAAATCAAACCAAACAAATCATATAGATAGTTACAAACCAAACTGCAAGGTAGTTTTAATTATTCGGTATAATTTTGATCAAATTGAATTTTGAAATCATAATAAAGAAAGCATCTAAAATAATATCCAAACAAAATATGAATAGATAAAATTATCTAAAGATGAATTTCAATACTAGTTAAAATCAATTATTTCTACTGTAATGTTACCTTATTTATTACCCGGGGGAGAGGAAATAAGGAATTGGGGAAGAGGAAATAAAGGATCGGGCAGCCAAACAAAGGGAGAAAAAGCAAGGAGTCGGAATTCTAGGAGACGAGTGTACATTATAAATAGACACGAGAGGTAAGAACTTACCAGGAGAGTCGAATCCCCGTGCAAGTTCAATTGAAGAAGGAGCCTCACGTGCGACGTCTTTGTCATGTCGAACTCTTGCGAAGAAAGGTGGAGGGAGGAGATTTGCTTCTTGTACCGCTATGGGTTGAGCCGCGACTAAAGTGAAGGCATAGTCGATCACTTGTGATGTCATGTTGAATTGCGCTTAAAGAAGAGATCTCTGTGTGCGATCAACGAAGGTGAGGAAGTGTGTGTGCTTGGAGTTCGATTGAAGGAGGGGTTCATCAAGCTCCATGGTGCGAAAAATAAGCGAGGAAGAAGGGAGCTGAAGCCGAAGGAGGAAGTGTCAAACAGGTCTCTTGCGTGCGGGTAAGAAGAGTCTTGCGGTTTTCTTCTGCCATAGAGAGGTTGCCAAGCCCTGGCTTGGTGTCGAGGAAGAGATGAAGGAAATCGACATAAGTGGTAAGTGTAGTTTTTTATTTGTGATAATAATAATAATAATAATAATATTATTATTATTATTATTATTATTATGAAATATTTATTTGAAATAAAAAAATGAAGTTTACAATTACGTATTTGAGTGGAAATTTATTGGATACATACTATTTTTCTTTTCTCTTACATTGTTGTAGTTTAAGACTATGAATAATCACTGGCTTGTTTTGCTCACCTTTTTTTTTCAATAAATTTTTCTGGTTAGTAGACAATAAAAAATTTATTTCTCACCATCTGATCGCCCATTTCCGCTTTGGTTTATATTTTGATGTGCAATGTAAATTTTGAAGTGCCCATTTCCGCTTTGGTTTATAATTAAATTAAAATTTAAAGAATTATTCAAAATTTTGATTTATATTTTTATGTGCAACGTAATTATTATGAGATGGTATCGAAAATTATGCATGTATTAGTGCACAAAAAATCACAAATCTTAAAATCATATAATGTTGGGTCATTACACTCGCAAAAATCCTGCTCATAAAAGGGTAAGATAATTGTTGTTGAAGCAAGGCTATGTGGTGTTAATAAGAGCAATGTTAGATGCTTTGGCATGAAGAGAGCAGACATATGGAGCAGGCTTAGAGTGATTAAGGAATTCGGAAGAGATAGAGAGAGAGCAAAGAGCGAGAGAGTCTTAGGGTGACAATAGAGTCAAACACAAACACTGAAAAAACAAGCAACTTCGAGTAGACAAAGAGCAGAAGAAAGAAATCAGCACAAGGATGGTAGGAGATAATGGGGAGTAAATGAAAGAGTATTCCGTGTTTTCATTTTCTCAGAAAGAACAATTAGTTGGCTTTAGCGACAAGACATGCATGATCATCACTTATTATTGTTATTGTTCTTGTTCTTGTTATTATTATTATTATTATTAAGGTAAACAAACACAAGAAAAAAAATAAAACAATAATAAAATGATTTCTTCAATGAAGCCCGCATTAATTGGAAGAGAGAGAAATTGATCTAACATCTGAAAAGCCATAATTAGTGTGCATAAAGAAAGGACACTCAGTATCCTTCGCAAATCCCCAAGAACAATCTCTCATAAACAAAACATAAACACAAAAAAAAAATCTCAAATGTAAGATGATCACCCAAAAAAAATAAATCAACCATTAAGATGAAATTTCAAAACCCCAATTGATGTTGCCAATCCAAATTGAAGAAATCCTACGTCATCTTCAAATTATTGAAGAGAAAATTGAAAAAAAAGAGCACTCCAAGTAATCCTAGTTGAGAAGGTATGCCTTGCTTCTTGAAACGCACACAAAAAACAATCCAAGAGGGTGTGTTGTAAAAAATTTAAACCTACAAACCTAAGCCAAGAGAGCTCTCATAGTCACAAGTAACAATTGCATCTATACAATCTACATCAAAGTATAATGACAATCACTCCTTACTTGTTCCTCCAAAACTTAACTTGTTATAAGAATCTTGATCGTCCGAAATCAGAAGCCATCAAACTTCTTGGTTTCAAACTTCATGGTCATCATACTCTATAACAAGTATAACAAGTATTGTATAAGTTGCTAGAGATTAAACTATAGAAGGATAGAATTGGGCCTAATACAAAAATGATCATATCATTTTAAACCCAAAAGCTTGCTACTATGGCTGCAAGTCAAGCACTTGGTATTTCAACCCCAATATATTTTTCACTTAAATGATTTGGTAAACTAAACTCAATAATCTCATGCGCCTTAATCAATTTATTGTAACGAGAGCACCGAAGGACTAAAGATGAAAATATCATCATAATTACGTACAATGTGACAAAAAAATCACAAAGAAAAAAACAAACAATGCAAAAGAAATAAAGTATAATATGGTTTGACTTTAATCAGACCTATATCCATAAGAGGGGAGAGAGGATACAATTAAATATCAAAGAAGCTGCAATAGGAATACACAAAAAGGAACATTTGTCATCCTTCTGATGTTCTAACACACCTTCACAAACAATGAAGAAACCTAAAAGAAACTCTCAAATACAAAATGAGTTCCTTTCAACAAAATATCAACCACCAACACGAAACATACTAGAATCCTAACCATTGTCACTCGTAAATGTTGAAAACCTAAGATAGTCTTCAAATAGAATTTAAAACCAAGAGATTTGCACTCCAAAAAATCCTAACCCAAGTGGGTATGCCTTGATTTTTCAGATTCATATGAAACCCTAAACTGAGAGAGTTTACTTTGGAAAGCCATCAAGTTTTCAAATCATGGTTGACGGATCTCTTAAAACTACAAGAAACGATCACAGTCGTCTGGTCTCTACAAGAATATTCCAAGATTTAACTTTTTCCAAGAATATTGAGTCACAATTAGTATAGAGCAACTATAATATCGATTGATCATTATGAAAAAATCAAGTTAAATACCTATACCATAGGTAACCTAACATGAAACTGTACCTGCTTATACCCACACAAGGTATCGATAATAAAGTCAGCTTTTTATCAAAGATTACGAAATTTTCTATAAGAAGCAAACGTTATAATCAAGCAATAAACAAGATATATGTTTATCAACATGAAAACATACAAATACAAAAATAAAAAAATAAAAAATAAAAAAAACTAAGAGAGGTTGTTAGACATTACCCATCCTCGCAAACAAGATGGGAGCGCTTGAAAACAGGCAGCAAGTCTTTTCGCTTTATTTCAACTTCATGGAATGCCAGTTTTTCAATTTCAATCTCTCCACCATCACAACCACAAGCAGTGTTCTCGTTAGCTTTTGATAGCATCATCACATAAAAGCATATCTAGAACAAATTAAAAAACATTGAATTTCATTTAGGCTTATTGATATTTAAAAAGAAAAAGAATTACAAACATAAAACAAGGATTAAAATTATTACTTTCTTCTTCTGCCAGATTGGCATCCTTCCGGAGCAAACCTGCACTTCTGCATTCGAAAGGTACCAATGGGGCCGTTCATGAGTCTTTAAAGACTTTTTTCCAGTCAAAAAATCGGTAGATGGCGCAGAACATGAATTATTGCCAATAGTGCTGTCAGACGTATTCTCAACTGTCTCTACATTATTCTGACCATAAAAGATAACTTGAGGAATATTTTGTTCCCTTTCAGGCCAATTAGACCTCCTACATACATCCCACCATTGAACTGATTCAATATTTACATGTAACTCCTCATCTTGAAACTGCAATAGAGGACCAGATTCGCTTCTTGAGCTGCTATCACTAGACTCTTCCCCTAATGATGGTAGCAGTTCATGTTGAATCAAATGACCAGATGGAGAGTAGACCAAAAGATGTTCCAATGAACAATTGTTTGCATTAACTGGTGGGATGGGGTGGCTTATAGAATTGTGGAAAACAGCAGCTATTGCACCCGAGGGTATGGGCATCTTCCCAGCTGCAGATGCAGTGACACTACTGACGGTATTAAGCCATCCAGAGCTAAAATTTTTAATTCTACTAACTACAGAAACCGTCAAAGGTGGTGGAGGTTGAAGAAAATGCTGCTCTATCATGCAAGATAAACTTGACCACCATGGCATTGTAAGATTAGGAATAGGATTTGGCCCATCAAAGTAAGGACTCTGTAGTTGAAGACTAGCATCACCACCAAATGGGGACATTAAGAAAATATGACATGTACCCCTAGATGAAACTATTGCAATCCACTGACTATAATGACTAAAACAGATGTCCTGTATGACCTGAAATAAAAACAGAGAAAAAGGAAACCATTAACTATCTATAGGTTTCAAAGCTCCAATATTAAGAGCAAGATTCATGGGTACTTACAGCTGGCGTTAATCCACGATAAAGTTTGTAAAGATGTACATGTGAGGAAGACCAATCATAACATGTGGAGTTTGAAGCATTTTTCATGCAGGTGGGCATTATTCTGAACACATTCAGGTTGTGCCCATTTACAGAAGCTGTGACTAGAAGGGTTCCGCTAGGATCAAAACAAAGAGCAGATATTGGGCTCGTATGAGCTCTAAATTGAGAAATAACCTCTTTAGAAATAAAATCCTTGATCATTACCTGCATTGAAGATTGTTAGTAAAGGTGATAGATGGTTAAACCAAAAAGCAAATTCAGAAGTATAATAAGGAGCTAATTCATAAGGTGAAGTATGTGAAAACAATTCGCAATATGATGTACATTAAATGATGAACTTGAAACTAACCATTCCAGCATTATCAGCCTCACAAGAATGTGTTGCCGGTGGAAGCCTTCCAGTTCTCCTATTAGAATTTGGTGCCAAGGGGGAGCAAGAACCATCAGGAACAAGCTCTTGGTAGTATTTTGACAAAGTTTTATAACCCATGTCTCCAATGCTAAGTATTCCAGAAGCCAACTGCTTGCTAGACTCCATTGCATAACGAGCAACTAAGCTACCACTACCTGGTGAAGTTGATGGGCTAACACCAGGAGAGGGAGTGAGGTTCTGTGGACTGAGGCGCCCCACATTTGACAAAAGTGGGTTATTAGATGCATATGCTAACCACCTCGGACCAACAGCCATGGGACCATAGCCAATGTTAACTCCAGCTGCTCCTTGCAATGGGTAAGTTAATACGCTGAATTTGTTCTCAAGAGTAACTGCATCAAAGCAATATATCTGCAGGAATATGAGGAATAATTATATGTTTAAACAAAAAGTTTATTAACTATTTTTGAGACCAATAAACGTGTTTAAACAAATAAATATAAGACCAGATTTTCTGTTTTTAGTGATCATACTTTCAACTTTTTTTAAGAAAAAGAATTTTACTTGTGCTGCAAGAGCCACAGCCACAATGCGGGGACTGCATCGAACTAAGTACACGGCAGACCGAAATCTGAGGAAGTGCACATAAGTGTGTGATTTTAGCGAATAAAAGCGAACAACAGTAGGAGCGCTTAAGCAGTTTCCTTGCTGAGGCTCACTCAAACCATCTCGAATCAATGCACTTAAGCGGCCACCTTGAACCATGCCTGAGCCCTTGGTTTCATCACCAGCAACAGTCAACAGCATTGGATGTGATGTTCTAAAGCCGTCCCATTCTGACTTGGCTGGCATGGGCTGAATCTGTAAGAATGTAACTGGGCCATCACGCCTTGATACCAGCTCACAGACATTTGAGGCATCTTCAACATCAAGCACTTGGAAGCCATTGGTATAACCAAGTAGAAGAACATGTTTGAAAGAAGCTGGACCAAGCTCTAGCTTGTCAAAGCCAACCCATAATACCTGCTCAAGTATAAAGACTTAAACAGGGCATGTTCTGAGAATAAATTTAAATGCTTAATGGACAAATTGTACAGAAATAACATGTTTGAAGGAAGATAAGCTGAAATCTAGTCTGTCAAAGCCAAGCGGTAAAACTCAAAGCATGTTCCTAGACAAATTAAAATGCTTAATAGACAATTTGTACAAAAATTGATGTAATAAACTAGAAAAATTGTGTGATAGATATCATAACATTGAAAATATGTAAGTGAGCCAAAAGGTAACCCAATCAAACTTTAGTTATAAAGCAAGAAAAACCAATCCACTAACATGTAATACCACCAAATTTAACAAAAGTATATCAAGAAAATTAATTAAGAGAAAATAAAAAAATGGTCTTTTAACCAAATACATTCTCCTGGAAGTTTGAACTAAACAAAGACTCATTACCAAATCAGAATACTATAGACGACAATCTACAAAGGTTGCACATTTTTTTGCACATAAGTATCTTAATTATCTAGCCTTTTAAATCAACTGATTCTAGATATTTGGATGTACAGCTTAATTTAAAAAGGTAAATGCCCACAAAATCTCATATTTGCTAATAAAATGCTTGGGAAATTATAAAGGGATTAATCATAAAGCAATCCCTGTAAGCAGTAATATCAACTTTTAATCAATTAAATCATTTGCAAAGGCTCAAAGGTCATGAATTCAGTAAAGCACATCAAGGAATCATGTAGTGATACTTCTCATTTGAAGGGAACCTCAACAGAGTAAAACCCATGAAACTGCACCAGCATCACAGGATACATAGTTAAACTTTCCACTGCCATTTTTGTAAGGATGTTATAATAGTCAATCTGTCATTTTTATAATTGATATCCTCCAGCCACTGGTTACTTATCCTTAATCAATTTTACTTTTATTTTTCAATGTAAATCAATCCATCCATTTTCCACTTCTACCCTTGATAAAATTGTGTTGCAGTCTTTCAGATATTTTACATAGCTTTTACTGCCTTTTTTTTTAATTAAGAATAGTTTGGCAAATAAGAATCCTAGGCGTTTTAGTGGTTTCCTAGGCGTTTTAGTACCTGCATGATGTTAAATGAAGAAAGATTGCGCCATTCTATATACCTACCATCTGGTGAAAATTAGGTGTTCACCAGCCAGTTAGAAAAAATTGGATGGTTCTGATAGACATAATGTTATTATAACTTTCATGCTAAAAACAAGTACAAAACCCAAGTAGCTAATACAAAAAGTGGCAGAAGTAAAGACATAAAAAATGTAAACCTCTATGTTCAAGACCATGGAATCAAATGTTATATGAACCAGTTTAACAATGTAAAGCAAATGGTTTCACTCAACTCTATCGTTACGACTTGCCTTTCATTTTTGAACCACAAACAAAGCAGCGTCAACTAACTTTACACAAAGTACATCAAAACCACCAAAATTGCAGAATCCCAAAGGCAATCATTCCTAGCAAGCAACCAACCTATTGAAATGAGCCAAAATTTTATTCAAGTTGTGAAAAATTCTCGATCGAGAGAGAACCTGGTCTTTCTCATCCTCCGGGGGCACTGAGATCGAGGAAGCCACAGAGGCCCCGGCCGATCGAACGCTATTAGCAACGTTGCCGGCGTTTGCGGACACCGTCTTCAGGCAAGAAGAGATGATACGAAGTGAACTAGGAAGCAGCCCGTTCCGGCCCTTGCCTCGCCTCATGCTCTCCAAAACAAACACAGCAGTCGTCCCTGACGACTCCCCGTCTCCTCCGGCGAACCTTCCCGCCTCCCTCGCCACCAACCCTTACCGACCGCCTTCCATCCGCGATGAACGCCGCCGATGGAGATCCTAAATACCATCCGAGTTCCGATCTCGATCGTCGACAAAGATTTCCCCGTTACCCAACCTCTTCGTCTACTCCCTCCAGCTCCGAGAGTTTGACTCAGCGGCCATATCTCAGTACGCTTCCTCCCTAACACGAAAGACAAAACCGAACCAACCCAATCGGTCTCCCAATCCCATTCCTCTCATCTACTCTTCGTGTTGCGTTGCTTCCCGTCAAAACCTGCAATTACAATTTTAGAAAAAGAAAAAAATTATTCTGCTGCTCCGCCGGATCTCCGGCGCACGAAGAATCCATTATCCGTTATCCGCCGTAAATTGCGGGTCAAACAGCTTTGAGAAAAAACGATATTTTGATATTTTTTTTATTTGAATTGAGCAAGAATTCGTGTCAACGAGTTGGATAATGAGTTATATTTATTTCAGTTCAATTTTTATTTGAGACGATTTAAAATATTTATTCTAATATTAATTAAAATTTATATTATATATTTATATATATTATAAAATTCAGTTTAATTTTTATATATTATATATTTATTTAAGCCCGTCTTATTTTAATAGTATAAGAATGTTTTTCCCTCTTAATTGTAAAAAATATGAGATTTCAAAATAATACAATTCACAGTAGTTTATTCTCTTGTCACTATGATAACAGGAATGTAGAGTACAAATGACTCGTCCCAATTGATTTGAATAGACTGATAGGATGATAACAGTTGAGAGATGAAAATCTACCAATAACAGTTAGGTGATTGTGGTTAGATGGTATGACAATGGCTGAGTAATGATAGTCCTGCTTACTAGTTGGGTGATGACAACGAAATGATGGTGATTGGACAACAGTAGTTGGGCGATAGTGATCGGATGATAGTGATTGTGTTCAAACATAAAATTCCTTCAATCTTCAAGTTCACTCCAAAGTCAAGTCCAAGTCCCACTCATATGGAGAACATGAGTCTATTTATAATTTTTTAGAGTAGAATTTTGACGAATTTAATTAAAATTTTAAAAAGCTTCAACATATGACTCATCTCAAATTTTTTGGATATAGATTGATTTTCAAGCATTCAAGTGTCTTAATAAATCCAAATTATGTGATTTTAGCCTCATTGAATTCGGTTCATTGAGATACTCAACAAATCATAAACATGTAGGGTTTAGAGATGATCCTTGTTTTAACATCATAAAACATTCAATTATGTTTTAAGTGTTTGATCAACTCTCATTTCAACTCAAATTAGATAATATTGTTGGGTTTATCTTATCGAGAAGTTTAATTTAATTATAAATTTACTAAATTCAACGATTGTGTTATTTTGAATTTGATTTTAAAAGTTTTTAATTCTAAAATACAAGAAGATATGTACTTGATCAAGTTAATTCTTCAATGAAATGTTAATTGTCCCATACTTTTGGTTGTTAAAGCATTTGTCACTTTAACAATATATTTAGTTCTAAGAGGATTTGAGACATAAAATTATTAATTATAAAGCATAGTCACATCTTTAACATCAATACAGACCCCCAACAGGGTCGTAAAGTAAAATCTTATCAATCATAATTTCAATTATTTTTAAATTTGAAACTTTAATTAAAGCAAAAAATATTGAAATATTAAACTGTAAACTTACATAAAATTAATTTTAGATGCTCCATTGTGCTCCAAAAATTGAGTCAAAATCATCAAAATAAAGAGAAATAAGCATGCTTGGGTTTAGAGAAAGTGGGTTACTACCATCGATGCCAACGATAAGTGCGTGTATATAAGCACTCAAAGGTACACACGCACAAGAGGCACATTTTAAATTATCATATAATGATTTTAAATAACTAAACAAATACTTGAAATTTTAATATTAAGGCTCAAATTTTACTAAATTTGCATAAGTTTTCGTAACTCATAATCCTTTTCTTTTAAAAATAACCCATAAATCAGAAGAAATTTCACATATCTTAAGTCTGATTTTGTAGGCTTTAGTTTTTTTTAACTTAAAAAAAAATTAAATATGGCCTAATATAGGCTTAATATAAGTGCCACTTTTGGGCTCAGTGTGTTTGTACCAAGAGCATGGGGTTGTCAATCATACATGAAGTTAGATGATCTTTTACTTCCTAATTTTTCATTCATGTTTTTTTTTTCTTAAGAGAGGTTAAATAGTATCGTGCATTGGCCTTTTATAGGCTCCAAAGTATCTTTGCTAAAAGCATGGGATTATCATTCATGGAAGGAATCAAAATAAAATCTTTCACATTTAGTTCCTCCTTCATATAGTCAATTATCAACCATTTGCCTTTAGTTATCTTGGGTCTCAATATCCTTGGGTTATTCCCACCATCAAAGGACCAATACAAGTTCCTCATGATCACTATGAACTACTTTTCAAAGTGGATAGAAACAAAGGTGTTCTATCGTATTACAATAGAATGTGTTTGTAACTTCATATAAATAAACCTCATTTGTCAGTATGGGTTGCTACTGGTCATCATATCGATAAAGGGACATAATTTGTCGATCATGGACTGAAAATTTTTTGTTAAAGTTAGGGGATTAGCCTTAAGTTTGCATCAGTTCATCATCCTTAGACTAAAGAATAAGCAGAAGTTGGCATCATTTTTTTGATATCACATATGTGGGATGTCCACTTAAGCGTATCAGGGTAACATTTCGTGCAAATAAGTCACCCGCAGCTTGAGACATTCGTTCGAGACCCATCGGTGCGTGTTGAGGGGCACACAGCTGGGGTTGTTTGACTAGACTTTGGCTTTCTCTTAGGCGAAGGCCGATCGACATTCAATTCATTGGACGACTTTGATCGGGTCAACGAATATTATTTGTAGTGTCACGCGTGAAATTGGCTCAAATTGGCTCGATCATCAGCGAAGTTGTCTAGATGACCCTGGATGATGAAACAGACCATGTGAGTGAGTCAAGAACTTCGATTTCACTTAGAGAGAACGTCATTTTTGCCACGGCTTCACGGGTGCGCTAAGAATGCGCAAATTATCATTTTTGGCCCAATTGCTGGAAAAGTGATCTAAAAAGACTCCGGATGACAAAACGGACTGTGTGATCGCGTCTGGAACGTCGATTTTACTGAATGAGACCCTCATTTTGCTGCGAAGAGGTGTTCAGCAAAAATGAAGTGAGAGCTTTCAATAATAATAATAATAATAATAATATTATTAATATAATAATATAT
>NW_018164784.1:90789-103957 GCF_001263595.1 Phalaenopsis equestris | reverse complement strand
CCGGCCCCCCCCCAGCCGCTGGCCGAGCAATTCTTCTGCTCCTTCTTGGTCGGCATTATCCTTAACGTCGCCGGCTATCCGACCACCTTCGCCGAACCTCTTGCTCCTCGCCGGCCTTGTGATTCAAAAACGTCGCACTTATAAATCAGCGAGTAGAGCTTCAAATTTTGGGCTCTCCTCCGCGTTTCCGTCACTCCCGGTGTGCACCGCCAGTGAACTAACTCCTCCACCTCGCCGTCCTACCTTCCCGGCGGCCGAATATTTCGCTGGAGCACTTCGACGTCTCTGAACAGCGAGAATCGCCACTGTTCAAGGAGGCGCATGCATCTTTTAACTTGTGGGTTCCCCTCCTTTGTCGTTGTGGAGCAGCCTCCCTCGCGAAGGTATATTTTGGTTATATTTTTATATGTCAAAATTATTATTTTTTGTAGTCTGGCTATCACTTCTTAGGTCTTTTTATTGTCCTATGCACGTTCTACGAGGTATACTGGAGCATAGATCGGACGTCGGCGAGCTTGGAGCAAGCAAAAATATGAGTCTGCAACCGTCACGGTGGTGAGATTTCTTGACTCCTAGTTGACCCTAGATTTTAGTAGTGTCTAGGCGTGTGTGTTCGATCGCCCACACGAGGTACGTGTGCCGGCATGAGCCAGCGCGATGATGTACCTATGTGATTGATTGTTAATTTAACTAGAGTTAGCCTTTAGGTTAGGACTGCCTATGCGTTGACCAAGTCCTATACGAAGTCGAGTGATTTCCTGTTGTGAGCCTTAAGCCTTTAAACCCGTCGGGTTGGAATCTCAATTTCCTACGGTTTTGGCGCTCATAATCTCTCCTTGAGGGATTAGTTGAGTTCGATCTTAGAGGACGGAAAAGGCTTCGTAGCTAGTCCATCCTAGAAGATCATCGGTATCAGTAGAGCGGAAAAAGCTGTGTAGCTAGTCCGCCCTACGAACGGTGGAGAGTTTCCCCTACGAGAAATTGGAAGGGGAAACCCTCCACATTATCACGCCAAAGCTGGAGGCGGCGATGCCGTAGATCCAAGTGCGTCAGCCCTAGGTTCCTATGCGAGGTCATTAGGACGAGTTCGACGTGTCGTCGAGCGGTTGCGTTTCATTGCATGTGCATGGACCATTTGATGCATTTTGGCATGTTGATCATATTGCATGTCATATGCACAATCATTTGATCACTTTGGTTCGACCGGCCACCCTGCCCCCGGTCGATCGACCACTTTGGTTTGACCGGCCTCCCCGGCCTCCCCCCCGCCCTGTTCCCCCTGCCACTTTGGCTCGACCGGTTATCATGTCCCAGTCGACCGATCATTTGCATGTTATTGCATGTTATTCATGATAATATTTCATGTTGCGCATCATCATATTATTGAGTTCGATCTTAGAGGACGGAAAAAGCTTCGTAGCTAGTCCGTCCTAGAAGATCATCTGCGTTAGTAGAGCGGAAAAAGCTTTGTAGCTAGTCCGCCCGACGAACGGTGGAGAGTTTCCCCTGCGAGAATTTGGAAGGGGAAACCCTCCACATTATCACGCCAAAACTGGAGACGGCGATGCCGCAGATCCAAGTGCGTCAGCCCTAGGTTCCTATGCGAGGCCATTAGGACGAGTTCGACGTGCCGTCGAGCGGTTGGGTTTCATTGCATGTGCATGGACCATTTGATGCATTTTGGCATGTTGATCATATTGCATGTAATATGCACGATCATTTGATCACTTTGGTTCGACCGGCCACCCTGGCCCCGGTCGATCGACCACTTTGGTTTGACCGGCCGCCCCGGCCTAGTCAACCTGCCACTTTGGCTCAACCGGTTAGCATGTCCCGGTCGATCGATCATTTGCATGTTATTGCATGTTATTCATAATTGTATTTCATGTTGCGCATCATCATATTGCATGTTTGTGTGTATGTGTCTACTTGTTCGTTTGCATGAGCGTCATCACTTGTTTGTATTGCACTTTTGATCGGGTCACTTTCGTCACGACATGCCCTTCTATGGGTCACTGCCTCATCAGCATACTCATCTGTATGGGCCACTGCCGCTACGATATGCCCACCTTCGGGCACTGCCTCCTAGGCATACCCATTTGTTCAGGCCACTGCCGTCACAACATACTCACCTTTGGGTTACTGCCTCCTCGGCATATCCATTTGTTGGGCCGCTACTGCTACGACCTTTTGTTCGGGCCACTGCCACTATGACATGTCCACCCTCGAGTCACTACCTACTCGACATACTCATCTTTTGGGCAACTGCCGTCACGACATGCCCACCTTCGGGTCACTGCCTTCTTGGCATACCTAATTGTTTGAGCCATTGCCACTATGATATGTCCATCCTTGAGTCATTGCTTTCTCGGCATACCATCTTTTGGGTCATTGCTGCTACGGCATGCCCGTCCTTTCTGAGTCACTGTCGTCATGACATACTCTCTTTCACCACTTTGGTGCACTTATCATATGTCTATTGCGTATCCCGCATGTTTGTATGTTTGCTCGATGAGTGCCTCTCGGGTAAGGTGTAATTCCTCTTTATAGGTACCCTTTTACTCGATGCAAACTCACTTATAGCTGGTGTCTGCTAGTTGGATGACACCCCGGGTCCCCGGGCAAGTGTGATTCCTCTATATAGGTAGTTTGTTTTACTGGTACATCCCGTTTGTGTGTGTCATGTTGCATGTAACATCCTTGCATTTATTTGTATGGTGTGTGTTCGCCATTTTGAGCATCCATTGTGATTGCCTGTACTTCGATTAAGCAGTCACAATGTGGGTTTTCTGCATGATTTGTTGTTTTTCCCATTCCTCGACGGTTTGTCCTACTCGTTAGGAGAGTGACCCCGTGTTGGTCGTGATGCCTTAACAAGAATTGTTTGCCGGGTTGATCCTGGTGAGCAATGCGAGTTAAGTTATCGGGATTGACACGAGTATGACTGTGTTAAAGATCTAATAAATCTAACTTGTGTCACCACTCTTCGTGACACCCTTTAGATCCTTCGGATCTTTAGGATGAGGTCGTATGGCGACCCCGTCAAAGTCATACTATACCCGGACTTACCCTGCACTTAGATACTAGGTTGATGCACTTTTCGTTAGATGGTGTGTTGGGCTAGGATTTAGGGTGTTAGATAGTCTTTTTGATGTCTGGATATTGTTCTTTGTTGGATTTGTTGCTTTAGCCAGACATCTTCCTTTTGCTTTGTGCTTGTGGTGTGACTGTATGTTGCATATGTATGGCAGTGTGTTAAGGCGTTCTTCTGCAGGGGGTCATGCCTATTTATATGCACACACACAGGTACAACTATGAGAGGAGCAAGTAATGATTTTTACCATTTTCTTGCAGGTGATATTTAGCTCCCCTACTTATAAGGCATGACTCATGATACATTATATGCATGTAAGCTTTCCTGTTAACACTTGTTTTCATGCAGGATCGAGTCTTCTCTTTTCTCATGTACTTTTAGAGTCTAGGAGAGTCCTGTAGCAGAAATAAGATACGGGCACGGGTTTCGAGGCGTTTGACGCTGGAACCACGTTCGAGGTGTTTGACGCTGGAACCACGTGGAGGGGACCAGGAGCAGATGCTCGTGCCCCGTATCTTAATTTTGCATTTTATATTGATGTATAGAATTAGGACCGAACATGTATATGTGGAATCCAGCCTTCTTCTTCTTATTTCTTTCTTTTCTGGGATATGTTGTCAACCTAGCGGTATCGGCATGCCGTCCCAGCGGCACCAGTTTGTTTATCATTTTGATTAGGCTTGTTTTGCCTTTTGCATCATGTTGCATGTGTTTTCCTTGTTTTTTTTTCTGTGGTTTATCTGAGATTTCGCAATGAAACATAAACTCTTTAAGACTTAAATTCCTAATTTTATACAAGATCCTGAATAAAATATTGAAGATGAGTAAAATTTAGGATTAAAATATTCAGGATTTAAAATTTTCAATTTTACTTTCCTGCATATATTAATAGGGCTTCAACAATACTTAAGGATCGCTTAAGGACCGCTTTAGATAACTGCATTCATATTTGCATGTCCCGAGGAGGAGTCCTCGTACTTCTCCAACCTGACTGGCCCAACATACTTTATATAAGTGGTTGTCTAGTGCGCCTAATGTGTTAGAAGACTCTCCGACCCCGCGGGGTGTAAGTCCTTTTGTTTAGAGTGTTTCCAGCTTTGTAGCTGAACCTCCATTTTCTCTTCTTTCCTGAGGCATCATTGCCACTTCGGCAGTTATAAGTCTCACCTCTTGGAGCTCCAGCTCATAATCATAGGATAGAGTTTTCTTCCTTTGTCCTTAAGGCTACCGAGATTCCCGTGGACGACGCAATTCACAGCTGACCGGTGATCTCAGGACGTGTTGGGTCGACTACCTTCACGACCAGGTATACTTAGGGTCCTAGTAGCTGTGTATGACGAGTTCGTGGTACCCCGACTTAGTTACATCTATCTTTTTAGAATCACTCTACCTTTCTTTTTGTTGAGCCCCTTCGATCTCTGTAGCTCCTTAACTTCGTTGATATCACCTTGATGACCCGATACTGATGAGCTACCGCCCATTCGAGATACGACGATTTGTCCTCTGCCCTTTTGGCTCGGATGTGATTGGACATACCGCCCATTCGAGATACGACGATTTGTCCTCTGCTCTTTTGACCCGGATGTGATTGGATAGTCAAGTTGATTTAGGTTATTCCGTGGGCCCCGTGTGCTGGTTAGAATTTAGGTTATTCCGTGGGCCCCGTGTGCTGATTAGACGTTGCCCATTTGGGATGTGAGAGACTCACTCTCTGCCCAATGGCTTAGCGTGAGCTCTGAAGCATCGGGATTGTTTCCACACAGAATAACCTTCATTTGATTGCCTATACCCCAGGTCTATGATAATATAAGCGAAACACCTTTTATCGAGAGTATTCTTGGGTATCCTCCATGAAGTAATTAACCAGTATGAACACGTTCCTCTGAAAGTGCTCTTAACCCCATAACAGATACATATCCTTTTATCGAGAGTATTCTTGGGTATCCTCCATGATGTAATTAACCAATAGGAACACGTTCCTCTGAAAGTGCTCTTAACCCCAAAACAGGTACATATACCTGACTCTCTGATTATGGGTCGTCTACGTAGATACTTCTTTCGCGGATATTGGTTTAAGGTGCCTCCGCCCAATCTTGTTTGGGCGGACATTCTTGACATATCCTTGTGAAAGGTTTATCGCACGTAGATTCTCCACGTTTTACTTTTTCTCTTGTTTGTCTATTTGTCGTATGTCCCTTCTTATTCGGTTTCTCTTCTCTTCGAATCACTAATATGATTTATATGATTTAGGAGGGAGATTTATTCGAATAAAGGAAGTATACGACAATCGACAAGCTGACGACTCCTTTTCAAATAAAAAAAGAGAAAAATGAACAAAAACAGGCAAAAAAATAATTTTGAATCAAATAAAGAAGAAAGTTAAAGGCACAAAAGAGAATTGGGATGACATCCTTTCATCAATCCTCTAGGTGGTCCAAATGATGCCTTCAACATTAACTAGGCAAACTCCCTTTATGCTACTGCATAGAATGGAGGTAATGCTGACGATCAAATACAACCACCTTAGCCAAAGGTAGTTGCCTCAACATTTGATGAGGAAGATTTGTCTGTCTCGTAGGAGACAAATGTTGAAGAGGCAATGCTCACGCAACCACATTCAATTTGACATAAGGGAAACAAATCAACTCAGTTTTTCGGCATGAAGAAGTTAAGAGGATGATGGTCCACTGTGCTAACAAATGTGTTTAAGAGAAAACTTTTGCCACCAAGGATCTTGTGCCAAAGATGGCTAACCAAGCTGTGCATGGACATGTCATTTGCAAGTTTGACCAAAGCTGAATCGACCTATTCATTAATGAGCAAAAGGTCACCTTTAAAGCCTACGATTTCAAGGATTGCACTGGAAATGTAGTTCCCTAGACGTGGAGCAGAGACGATCTCAAAATATTTTCTCCTTAGCCAAAACTTCTTGTTTCAATGCCCAAAAAATAATAACAGTTTTGATTTCCAATTTGTACATTTTTTTACACTAAGAAATATTAAAAGATAATTTGATTGACTATGCACATAATTTCAGGTTCAAATAACAATTGAGGAATTCATGTGCTACAATGTCTAGCCAACACTCAAGGAACCTAAAATAGAGCAGTAAAGATGAAAGGGATGCCAAGATGTCTGATCGGTAGAAGGCACAAATAGATAGTTTGCAATGCTCATGCAAAATAAACCTATCTCCAAAACAGAGCCGTATAAAGTGCTAGAGGTGGTTCCCCGCTCAGTAGTGTTAAACTCTAGAAGGGTACCGAGCAAATTAACCTAGAAGCGAGTTTCAAGGGTTACCTCTGTGAAATCAACAATAATATTTGCTTAATAAGCCTAGCACAAGAGAGGGATAGTCCAAGATGGAGATCCAAATAAGCATCTGAGACTCGGAAGGTGTAAAACACGAGTCGAGCATTGACATCTTAAAAAACTGACAATGACACACGTCATCCAATTGATAAGGAGCACTTAAAATGACCGACAATAACACAGAATGTTCGATCAATATTTAACACCAAAAATTCAATCTCATCTCCAAGCATAAAAAAATCTCTCTATACTCTAATCAAACAAAGCTTTGGTGGTGGTTCCCTATCCAATAGCGGCAAGTTCCACAAATGGTACCAAGAAATTAACCCCGGAGACGATTACCACCGCTTAAGATGGTGTTCCGACCGAGCAAACAAAAGAGATAGTATAAGACTTGAGCTAGATGATAAACACATCAAAACTAACCGAAGAGACTCTCATAAGGGATGAGCGATTAATCACCCTAAACACATCACAAAAAATGAGCGGCAAAGGAAATATAATAAAGGTAAAACAAGTAATAAATGTATAAATCGACCAGGTGAATTTTTATATCATTACATAAGCAAAAAGTTTATAAAACTATTTCCTCTCACTTCATTTACAAACGTTTATTATAATGGTGCAAAAGAAACAGAAAATTTTTTAAGTACATGAGAAACTAAAAAAATGATGAAAAAGAAGTCAAGCGGTCACCAATGCTTTGTCACCCACCTTGTCTTCCTCTCCAGCTAATTCCCCAACATCTTTCTCCTCGATTTCTTCTTCTGGATAAGAGAGGAGTGCGACATACTCCTTCAACTCAGCCCACTTTGGATCAACTAACCCCACTTTTATGAATCAGTCGATCAAAAAAGAGAGACCTGCTTGAAGTTGTTGAGCCAACCATCCACATTTTCCTTTGAAGTCTTCATCTTGGTCATGACCGCCTTCTGGGCTTTGATTATCTGTCTTTGATGCTTTGAGATCAATTTGTATTTAATCAAATGAATTTTGTCGCAACATATCAATTATAATAATTTAAAAATGCTTATTTTTACCAATTCGAACTCTGAAAAAAATTGCTTAATCATTATAGCCCACGACGACAACTATAAATTAGAATATTTTAACAACTAAAACATAAAAAATGGCTTAATTTATTCCAACGATGCATTCATCCCTAACCGACACCATTTAAAACTTATAAAATCCCCCAGCACATTTTAATCAATAAAAAAAACTTCAAATCTTCCTATCAATAATAATTCTATTATTATATCCCTAGTCAGGAAAATCCTTGTTAAAGTTGCATGTGCATCCCATCACATCTTAAAGGTTCATTTGGGACAGTTTATTATGTGCGTTGACGTTTTGAAAACACATATAACCTATTTGGGTAAATTGCGTTTTGACAGCTTATACGTTTTTAAAACGCTGAAAACAGTGTTTTAACACCGCACCTATCTAGATACAGTGATAGTTTTCTGGCTGAAGTCTGAATTTCTTTAAAAAAATAAAAATTTGTAATAATTATCGCACCTAACTTATCATCAAATTAAACACTTTATCAACATATTATCCAATAAACTTAACTCAAAGCGCTTAAAATCTTATATTTGCATATCAAACCCCCATTCTTTCTTCCAATCACTAAAAAAAATCTTTCAATTACTTATGCGCAGCGATTGAAGAATATGCCATTAAATTCCTTCATCATTCACGCGCCGTACGCTACAATAATTTATGTGGTCGCATATAAAAATGTATTGTTGGATGTTTATTTGTAATTCTGGAAATTCTACGAAAGAAAAAGTGGGGCAGAAGTGCAAATAAAATGATTTGGAGGTAGGGTGTGAAAAGACGTTTAGTTGCGCGAGAGCGTGCACGGAATGGGAAAGCGAGATTGTGTGAGCAGATGGAAATGGACGGTTGGATGGTGGGGATGGGAGCGGTGGTGGTTGAATTGTGTGCCCAGGTGCCGACAGAAATGGACTGTGTGGAGAGGGGGCAACGAGGATAGCACCATATAACCTTAGAGATTTAATAGAACATACTAACATAGTGCCAATTTATTATATATTAACAATTAATATTTATTTCAATGCTAAAACTACCTTCAAATTTTTTTCTTAAATAATTATATAACTTCCAAACAAAAATAATATTGAGAAATAAAACTACTTTAAGCTGGTTATTAGTAGTAGTGGTGTAAACAAGTCGAGCCAAACTCGAGCCATGCTCTTATCGAGCTCAGCCATCTGCCAAATTGTGAGCTCGAGCTTGAGTCGAACTTGAATAGCGAGCTCGAGCTCGAGCTCTGTCCGCTGGATCGCAAGCTCAAACTAAAAATTTAATTCTTACATGAACTCACAGGAGAAGCCATTGGTGGTGGAAGAAGGAAGAGAATGCAGTTGCAGCTTGTTAAAAAATACATCAGAATGAATAGAGTTAGGCTAATTGAGCCGGCTCGAGAGCAAACAAGCCGAGCAAGGACGAAATCAAGCTCAAGTTCGTGGCTCAATAAGCTCGGCTAGTGAGTTTGTTAATGAGCTAGCTAGAGCCCGTTCATTTAGACATTTGTAGCTCGAACTTGGCTGCTCTAGCTCGAACCGCTGATCCAACTCCAGGCCGAACGCGTGTTAGCTCTGCCACTCCAGCCTTTTGCCCAACTCAAGCTCGAGCTAGCATGCTGAGTCATGACTAACTTTTTCGAACGGTCTCCTTGTGGTTGTTCATAATATTTTTACTCTCATCTATATGTAATTAATCTGTCACATGCTAAATTCAGTTGAGTAATATGTTTAGATGGTTCTATGAGTTTTCTATTCAGTAATTCTCATATGTAATTTAAGCATAATCGAAATATTACTCACATTCAAACAACCAAATCACGACTTAATATTAACAATTTCCGCTCAAATTGAATGTTGACTAAAAATGAGCAAAAGTTCAGTGCTCCACAAATAGAAATTCACGAAAATTTTAAAACTTTTATTCAAAATAATAATAATACTAAAGAATAAATATAAAAAAATAGTGAATGGTAATAAATAATCTACATCATGAAAATTTCATGGTAAGTTTTGACTTATTTAAAAAAATTTTAATATTTTTATAATTTTTTTTATAGAAAATAAAATTTAGTCATAATTCTCTAATCTAAACATTGATAATTGTATTTACTTAAGGATAGAGAGAGGGAGAGAGAGATTTGCCTTTATTTTTTCTTTTTTTATTTGTATTTACTTTATCTCTATTTTTCTTATATTTCAGTTTTTTTTCCAATTTCTGAGAGTGTTATCTTTTTTTTTTTGTTTTCGTGTAGGCAACCTTCAAGGGGTTCTTTTACTCTTTGCAATTTATTTTTTGTCTTTTGACTTGTCATTTCTTGTCTCATTTTTCCTAATGTTTTCTATTTCTTCTTTTAGTCTTTTCTTTCGCTTAGTTTTCTCCAACCTGGAAGGCTTTTAGTCTTGTTGATGACAAGCTTCACGATTACCGAGTCGTTCAGGATATTGAATCCAAAACAGTCCTTTGGACCGCGCCCAAAGGTTTGAGCCAAATTCTACGGTGAAGGGGTGGAGATCGAGAGATAGAGAGAGTTGCCCCGTCAGGGAGCAAATAGGGGACACACACGAGCTCGGCGGCCCATTTTAACCAGCACAATTTTGGGTTACAAGTGAAAAAGAAGGGGAGCCTAAAGAGGGAGGAGGGGGGGGTCTTTACTTGCCAAAGCATCCTCTATTTATAGAAGTAGAAAAATGAGAGAAAAGCAAAATTACAAATATGCCCTTGCTTTTAAAATGATAGTGCATGTTATTTTAGTCTTTTATGTTGGTAAATATCACTGGATCTGTCATTCTGAAGCTTTTTTATCAGAGGGAGTCGTAGGGTTTCTCTTCTTAGAGGCAAAACCACAATAAGAATGAAAAATTCATAAGTACATAAACAAAATTTTCCTTGTCCCCTTGCTTTACTTAATTTTTTAACAGACTTTGTTAACCTTTGAAGTGTAGATTTTTATAAGATTATGGGTTAAGTTTTAGATTTTTTTGGATATGACATTTGCTCAACTCAAGTTCCAAACCTCACCCGGTCTCCTTTACTATCATTGGAACGTCGCCTCAAGCAATTGACAAAGATGATCTTTGTATAGCCCTTATGGAGTTTGTTGCTACCATGTGATGAGTCATCTCAAGGGCAAAAATTGATTGTCGTATACCCTTCACAAAGCTTGTCGCTCCCGGGTGACGAGTCATCTCAAAGGCCGAAGATAATCGTCGTATACTCCTCACGGGGCTTGTCATTGCTGGGTGGAGAGTCATCCCAAGGGTCGAAGACAATCATCATATACCCATCGCAGATCTTATAGGTGTCGAGTGGTGAGTCATCTCAAAGGCCGAAGATGATCACCATATATCCCTTGCGGAGCTTGTTGTTGTCGGGTGGCAAATCGTCTCTGGGGCGTAGAAGCCAGGTTCTAAACCTCTCACTTGCGGAGCTTTGAGATAGTTTCTTGGAGGTTTCTTAAGGTTGAGAAGACGTTTTGATTGCTCATCTTGAAGGAGAGGCTTGAAGCGAGAGGGAATTTGAAGTACTCTCCCTGAAAGAGAGGCTTATAGAGAGAGTTCACATGCTCACCTCGGAGGGGAGGCTTGGGGAGAAAGGGCATTTTTTCTTTTGAAAATGCTCTCCCAGAGGAAAGGTTTGAAATGAAGGAGAGAAAAATGTTTTTACTTATGAAGAGAGAGAGAGAGATATTTGCTCTTTGTTTTATTTCTTTTTTATTTGTAATTACTTTATTTACATTTTTTCTTTTCTTTCATTTTTTTTTCTCTTTCTTTCTTTGATGTAAAGTAAATAAGTAAGACAAAGTGCGTGCTTATCTCCTTTTGTTTTCCTTTATGCTATCTTCCTTCTTATGACAGAGGTTCTTTCCTCTATGTATTTTTTGTCTCTGTATTTTTTGTTTTTTTGTCTTTGAACTTGTCATATCTTATCTCATTCTTCTTCTTGAAGAAAAATTAAGTTCCGAAGGTTAAAATTAATGTATTACAAATTCAATCAATTTTATTTACATACATATATACGTCTCTCAATTTCTATCAATTTACATACATAACACGTAAATATTTCTTTTAAATTTATACCACTGAAATCTTTCATATTATATCAAAAATATTTTTATTTTAACATTTAAAAAGTGAGATACATCTCTTCTTGCAAAGGTAAGGTATAAAATTTAAATATTAGATATATAAATACGTAGGAATTGAGTGGTATGTATGGAAATCTTCCATAACCATAATTCTTACTACCATCAATATTTTAATTACATAAGAAAAGAATATATTCGAGTATTAACTACTTAAATGCCATTGAGAATCAGTTGTTTTTTTTTCCTGTGGCGGGCCACACTCAACTATATTGAATGAGAAAAAAAAATCTAAAATATACTGACAAAAAAGAAAGAAAGAAGATGATTGACAAATGAGAGCAACAACAACCATCTCATCTATAATAGGAGTGAACAAATTGCTCTGCAGAATAACCGACTTGAAGGAGAGAGCAAAGGGTTCTCCAAAGACATTAACACTCAATCGAGAGGTCATATATACATCAGAATAGAAGAAACAAAAACATATACAAATGAACACTTGATCCTTAGTGTTATTTCGACCCTCAATTAATGAACTAAGGTAAAATGGCATTTTTGTAATGTGGTACCGCTCACCTACCACATCTCACCTACCGTTCACCTATTTCAAAACTTGTACCTTTGGGTTTTTCCTTTAACTTTTTGGATTCTGGTTTTAGTTTATCTTATGAATCTAAGGTTATTGGTTATGGTACTTTGATTGATGGTCTTTACTCTATTGAATTGCAAAATGATGCTGCTTATAATTCTATGCATATTACTGCTGGGTTAAAACGATGTGTTGTGAATGAGGAATCCTCTATGTTGTGGCACCGGAGATTAGGACACATCTCCATTAAGAGAATTAAAAGATTGGTAAATGAAGGGGTACTTAGTACTTTGGATTTTGCTGACTTTGAGACTTGTATAGATTGCATAAAGGGTAAGCAAACTAATAAGTCTAAAAAGGGTGCTAAGAGGAGCACAAACCTATTGGAGATTATACATACAGATATTTGTTGTCCAGACATGGATATAGTTAGTCCAAAATACTTTGTCACCTTCATAGATGATTATTCACGATATATGTATCTCTACTTACTTCGTTCTAAGGACGAAGCTTTGGATGCCTTTAAAATCTTTAAGGCTGAAGTGGAGAATCAATGTGGAAAACAAATTAAAATCGTGAGGTCAGATAGAGGTGGAGAGTACTATGGAAGATACACAGAGAGTGGACAAGCACCTGGTCCATTTGCGAAGTTTCTTCAAGAACATGGGATTGTTGCCCAACACACTATGCCTGGTTCTCCGGATCAGAATGGTGTGGCAGAAAGAAGAAACCGAACTTTAATGGACATGGTGAGAAGTATGAGGAGTAACACGAAACTACCTGAATTCTTGTGGACTGAAGCTCTAAAGACGGCTGTGTAAATATTAAACAGAGTTCCAACCAAGGCTGTTCCAAAGACGCCTTTTGAGTTATTTAAAGGTTGGAAACCAAGTTTGCGACATATACGCGTTTGGGGATGCCCGTCTGAAGTAAGAATTTACAATCCACAAGAAAAGAAGTTAGACCCAAGGACCATTAGTGGATATTTTATTGGATATGCTGAAAGGTCTAAAGGGTATAGATTCTATTGTCC
>NW_018164784.1:67825-79599 GCF_001263595.1 Phalaenopsis equestris | reverse complement strand
ATCCTATCTCGTTTCCGCTAATCGATTTAAAAATTAATTTTGTAAATCGAATATGGTATTTAGAATCTTTTACATCGCAAGCTCAAACTAAAAATTTAATTCTTACATGAACTCACAGGAGAAGCCATTGGTGGTGGAAGAAGGAAGAGAATGCAGTTGCAGCTTGTTAAAAAATACATCAGAATGAATAGAGTTAGGCTAATTGAGCCGGCTCGAGAGCAAACAAGCCGAGCAAGGACGAACTCAAGCTCAAGTTCGTGGCTCAATAAGCTCGGCTGGTGAGTTTGTTAATGAGCTAGCTAGAGCCCGTTCATTTAGACATTTGTAGCTCGAACTTGGCTGCTCTAGCTCGAACCGCTGATCCAACTCCAGGCCGAACGCGTGTTAGCTCTGCCACTCCAGCCTTTTGCCCAACTCAAGCTCGAGCTAGCATGCTGAGTCATGACTAACTTTTTCGAACGGTCTCCTTGTGGTTGTTCATAATATTTTTACTCTCATCTATATGTAATTAATCTGTCACATGCTAAATTCAGTTGAGTAATATGTTTAGATGGTTCTATGAGTTTTCTATTCAGTAATTCTCATATGTAATTTAAGCATAATCGAAATATTACTCACATTCAAACAACCAAATCACGACTTAATATTAACAATTTCCGCTCAAATTGAATGTTGACTAAAAATGAGCAAAAGTTCAGTGCTCCACAAATAGAAATTCACGAAAATTTTAAAACTTTTATTCAAAATAATAATAATACTAAAGAATAAATATAAAAAAATAGTGAATGGTAATAAATAATCTACATCATGAAAATTTCATGGTAAGTTTTGACTTATTTAAAAAAATTTTAATATTTTTATAATTTTTTTTTATAGAAAATAAAATTTAGTCATAATTCTCTAATCTAAACATTGATAATTGTATTTACTTAAGGATAGAGGGAGGGAGAAATTGAATGTTGACTAAAAATGAGCAAAAGTTCAGTTCTCCACAAATAGAAATTCAAGAAAATTTGAAAACTTTTTATTCAAAATAATAATAATAATACTAAAGAATAAATATAAAAAATAGTGAATAGTAATAAATAATCTACATCATGAAAATTTCATGATAAGTTTTGACTTATTTCAAAAAATTTTAATATTTTTATAAATTTTTTTTATAGAAAATAAAATTTAGTCATAATTCTCTAATCTAAACATTGATAATTGTATTTACTTAAGGATAGAAGAGGGGGGGGGGGAGGGGATTTTTTTTTTTTTTTTTTTTTTTTTTTTTTTTTAATTGTTTGTATTTACTTTATCTCCATTTTTCTTATATTTAAATTTTTTTTTTCAATTTCTGAGAGTGTTATCTTTTTTTTGTTTTCCTGTAGGCAACCTTCAAGGGGTTCTTTTACTCTTTGCAATTTATTTTTTGTCTTTTCACTTATCATTTCTTGTCTCATTTTTCCTAATGTTTTCTATTTCTTCTTTTAGTCTTTTCTTTCGCTTAGTTTTCTCCAACCTGGAAGGCTTTTAGTCTTGTTGATGACACGCTTCACGATTACCGAGTCGTTCAGGATATTGAATCCACAACTGTCCTTTGGACTGCGCCAAAAGGTCTGAGCCAAATTCTGTAGTGAGAGGGTGGAGATAGAGAGCTAGAGAGAGTTGCTCCGTCGGGGAGCAAATAGGGGACGCACACGAGCTCGGTGGCCCATTTTAACCCGCACAAATTTAGATTACAAGTGAGAGGGAAGGGGAGCGTAAAAAGGGGGGCCCTTTACTTGCCAAAGCATCCT
This sequence comes from Phalaenopsis equestris, assembly GCF_001263595.1. Lineage (NCBI taxonomy): Eukaryota > Viridiplantae > Streptophyta > Magnoliopsida > Asparagales > Orchidaceae > Phalaenopsis > Phalaenopsis equestris. The sequence continues at coordinate 77,815 of NW_018164784.1, read as the reverse complement.
CTATTTATAGATTTAGAAAAAGGAGAGAAAAGTAAGATTACAAATATGCCCTCGTTTTTAAAATGATAGTGCATGTTATTTTAGTCTTTTATGTTGGTAAATATCACCGAATTTGTCATTCTGTAGCTTTTTTATTAGGAGGAGTCGTCGGGTTTCCGACAGTTGATTGGAGGAAAGGGGAGCCAGTTGGAGGAAAGGGGGGCCAGTCGGAGGAAAAGGTGTCGGTTGGAGGAAAAGGTGGTTGGTCGGAGGAAGAGGCAACCAGTCGTTGGAATAGGAGACTGGTTGGAGGAAAGGACGGCTAGTTGGAGGAAAAGATGGCCAATTTGAAGAAAATATGGTTGATTGGAGGAAATGGTGGCTAGTTGGAGGAAAAGGCATCCGATTGGAGGAAAGGAAACTAGTCAAAGGAAAGGCGTCCAACCAGAGGAAAAGACGACTGATTGGAGAAAAGGTGGTTGGTTGGAGGAATAGTCGGTCTGACAAAGAAAATGTGGCCGATTGGAGAAAAGGGCAACCGATCGGAGGAAAAGGTGGCATGTTGGAGGAAGAGGCGAGTAGTCGGATGAAAATGTTGTTACTCAAGATGGTCGGCCGGCTGGAACGGGGTGGTTGGCCCGATGTGACCCACCGGTTGGAGATGGCGGGCTGAGGATGGTCAATTGGCGGGAGAGCAGACTGCAAATGTGATTCCGACAGTGATTCCTTTAACCTGATGAGTATGATGACATTTTTAGGCTATACATGAAGCCTCCTAGTTTTTCTCCTTTTAGTGGAGAAACTGCATAAGAATGAAAAATTCATAAGTACAGAAACAAATTTTTCCTTATCCCCTTGCTTTACTTAATTTTTTAACAGACTTTTTCGTTAGCCTTTGTAGTGTAGATTTTTATAAGATTATGGGTTAAGTTTTAGATTTTTTTGGATATGACATTTGCTCAACTCAAGTTCCACACCTCACCTGGTCTCCTTTACTATCATTGGAACGTCGCCTCAGGCAACTGACAAAGATGATCTTCGTATACCCCTTGTGGAGTTTGTTGCTACCAGGTGATGAGTCATCTCAAGGGCAAAAATTGATTGTCGTATACCCTTCACAAAGCTTGTCGCTCCCGGGTGACGAGTCATCTCAAAGGCCGAAGATAATCGTCGTATACTCCTCACGGGGCTTGTCATTGCTGGGTGGAGAGTCATCCCAAGGGTCGAAGACAATCATCATATACCCATCGCAGATCTTATAGGTTTCAGGTGGTGAGTCATCTCAAAGGCCGAAGAGGATCACTATATATCCCTCGCGGAGCATGTTGCTGTCGAGTGGTGAATCGTCTATGGGGCGTAGAAGCCGGGTTATAAACCTCTCACTTTCGGAGCTTTGAGATAGTTTCTTGGAGGTTTCTTAAGGTTGAGAAGACGTTTTGATTGCTCATCTTGAAGGAGAGGCTTGAAGTGAGAGGGAATTTGCAGTACTCTTTCTGAAAGAGAGGCTTATAGAGAGAATTCACATGCTCACCTCGAAGGGGAGGCTTGGGGAGAAAGGGCATTTTTTCTTTTGAAAATGCTCTCTCGGAGGAGAGGCTTGAAATGAAGGAGAGAAAATTGTTTTTACTTATGAAGAGAGAGAGAGAGAGAGAGAGAGAGAGAGATTTGTTCTTTTGTTTTATTTCTTTTTTTATTTGTAATTACTTTATTTACATTTTTTCTTTTCTTTCATTTATTTTTTCTCTTTCTTTCTTTGATGAAAAGTAAATAAGTAAGACAAACTGCGTGCTTATCTCCTTTTGTTTTCCTTTATGTGATCTTCCTTCTTGTGACAGGGTTTCTTTTCTCTCTGTATTTTTTGTTTTTTTGTCTTTGAACTTGTCATATCTTATCTCATTCTTCTTCTTGAAGAAAAATTAAGTTCCGAAGGTTAAAATTAATGTATTACAAATTCAATCAATTTTATTTACATACATATATACGTCTCTCAATTTCTATCAATTTACATACGTAACACGTAAATATTTCTTTTAAATTTATACAACTGAAATCTCTCATATTATATCAAAAATATTTTTATTTTAACATTCAAAAAGTGAGATACATCTTTTCTTGCATAGGTAAGGTATAAAATTTAAATATTAGATATATAAATACGTAGGAATTGAGTGGTATGTATGGAAACCTTCCATAACCATAATTCTTACTACCATCAATATTTTAATTACATAAGAAAAGAATATATTCGAGTATTAACTACTTAAATGCCATTGAGAATCAGTTGTTTTTTTTTCCCTGTGGCGGGACACACTCAATTATATTGAATGAGAAAAAAAAATCTAAAATATACTGACAAAAAAGAAAGAAAGAAGATGATTGACAAATGAGAGCAACAACAACCATCTCATCTATAATAGGAGTGAACAAATTGCTCTGCAGAATAACCGGCTTGAAGGAGAGAGCAAAGGGTTCTCCAAAGACATTAACACTCAATCGAGAGGTCATATATACATCAGAATAGAAGAAACAAAAACATATACAAATGAACACTTGATCCTTAGTGTTATTTCGACCCCCAATTAATGAACTAAGGTAAAAGGGCATTTTTGTAATGTGGTACCGCTCACCTACCACATCTCACCTACCGTTCACCTACCGTTCACCTACCGCTCACATACCTCCCGCCTACCACTCTCTTGCTTCTATAAATAGAGAGGGTGTGAGGCTTAGGGGGGCAAGGGAAGAGATCTTAAGCTACCACAAAGGAGGAGAGAATAGCTAGAGAGCTAGAGAGGAGGAGAGCATCTTGAGGCCTTGTATTAAGGTGTCCTTTGAGAGGGAGGCCATAGAAGAAAGATGATGGCTCATCTCTATGTATAAGCTATGTATTCTCCATTTCTTTTGCCTTAGTGAACTATTTGATTGATTCCCTTCCGTGGACGTAGATCCAGTTAGATCGAACCACGTAAACGATCTGTGTTTGCTTGTGTTCTTTTCGTCTCATTTATATGTCAGGAAGTACATATCTCACAACACTTAGTGTAAGCCTTAAATTCATCTCAGCTCAATAATAGCAAAACTAGATGTAGCAAGAACAAAGCAGACAGAACTGATTGTAATATCTGAAACAAGGAACAAAATATAAGCAAAGCCATCAATATGCAACCAAGCAAAGAAAATAATACTCATCAGAGAAGCACAAAGTAAAGAGCAATTTAAATCCTGTAAAAATCTTTGATAAAAGGACAAATATAATTCTTAAATTTCTATCTCCTACCTCTCTACTTACTGATCCAACAAACATTTTAAATAAGCATCTCAATATAATTGAAATTAGTCAAAAAAATTTTACAATTCATTTGATACCATATGCAATAAGCAGTAGCATGAATAAAAAAGCCCTATAATAGAGATTAATAGAAATACATCTACAACAGAAGTTCAGATGTCTTAAGCCCACATGACAGACAAATTTAATAAAACAACTTTTAAACTGCAACAATTTACTCCAATCCTAACAAACAAGATGCTCATACAGAAAAAAAAAAAAAAAAAAAAAAAAAAAAAAACAAACAAACAAAAAAAGAATTATGATTATAATAATGTAAACTTATTTAGATGTAAATAATTTTCTCATAAACAATAACAACACCAATAAAGTAAATACATTGAGGACCAGCAAAATTATAATAACAATGACACTCAGTTCATAAGTCTATCAAAATTTGCGCAAATCAAATAAAAATATTCATAACAAAAAGTGAAATATTCCCTCTCTCTTCTCTCTCTCTCCCTCAATCACGAGAAAAATTTGTGTACGTAAGACGTACGCAGCGCTGCGTATGTCAGGGAGGTTCTTCAGGGGTATTTGGGGGTTATATCTCCGTTATACCCCCTGTAACATCACTGTAACCTACTCATAACATATCTATACCTTCTAGTAAGTTTAGCGCTTCTGTTTTCATATAATTGTAGGTTATAAGTCGGTTGCAGGTAGTTACAGGGAAGTTATAGGGTGTATAACACAGATATAACCCCCTCATTACTCTCTGAATAACCTCCCCGACGTACGTAGCGCTGCGTGCGTACGACTTACATACGTAAATTTTTCTCCTCAATCACAATCCTCACATTCCAAGCTCAATATATCATTTCCCCCGGCACCCCACCCCACCCCTCCCCTCTCCTCCACATCTCTCTCCCTCCCATCCTCCAAAAACTCCCTCACTATCCCCGCGCTCGGCTTCCACACCACCTCCTCCCACACCTCCTTCATCTCACCCCACACAATCGCCTTGGTAGCATCTACTCTCCATACTCTCCACCCATCCTCCTTCACAAACTTCACAATCTTCCTCCTCTGCTCCCTCGCCAACTTCCACGTGTTCTCCTTAATCTCCTCCAACGCCTTCTCCCTAAGCCTCCCCCTCTCCTCCCCCTCCACCTCCCCCTCCCTCCTCAAATACCCATCCATCTCCGCCACCCCTATCGACCTCCTAATCCCCTTCGAATAATCCACATTCTTCACATCAAACACCCCTCTCGCCTCCTCCACCAACCCCCTCTCCACCGCTTTCTCCAGCCTCTCCGCCACGTACTTCTCCAACACCTCCGGCTCAACATCCACCCATATAAAACAACTATCATAGCAAGCCCCGAATTCTCCATCCTTCCCATCCACCAGCTCTTTTATGTATGTGTTCGAGCCGCCGGCGATGATCGGCAGACGCCCGCGGGCGAGGATGTCGTCCACTGCCTGTGTGGCAGCGACACGAAAGTCATCGGCCGTGAAGTCATCGTTCGGGTGGACGAAGCCGAGGAGGTGGTGGGGAACGCCGGCACATTCATCAGGGGTGACTTTGTTGGTGATGACGTCGAGGCCATAGTAGATTTGCATTTTGTCGGAGTTGATGACTTCGCCATTGAATTGGAGGGCGAGGTTTATGGCTAGCTTGGATTTACCGGTGGCGGTGGAGCCGAGGATAAAGATGACTTTTTTTTGAGCTTTGGAGGTAGATTTTGGGAGGGAAGCCATTGTTGTGGGGTTGAAGGAGAAGGAATTGTTTCAAGGCTAACAATGGCTGGCTATATATAGGCTGCAAATGGCCGATTGCTTATGCGGAGAAAATACAATTTAAGAAGGGAAGTGTTATATTAGGATAAACGCGGTTCTAATTAAAGGTAACTTATTGGGTTGGGGGTTAACAGCGCAGTCTTCTCTCATCAACGAAGGTTAATAATAGAGGAATAGTTATTTATTACTATATTTACTATTTTCCCTGCTTAATGTTTTTCTTAAAAGAATATTGTTTGAAACTATTCTTTGATTTTCTCTTTTTTTTCTATATTACTTTTGCTTATTTGCTCAAGGCTAAGGATGGGTAGTTGGATTTCACTCTTGAGTCATTTTAGATTGGATATCTCGATGACGGTCCGGATGTGATCACGTCGTCTTGTATCGCTTGGCCGCCCGTCTGGCCTACGTGCGATTACCATGCGTAATATTTTTTTTATGAAGAGATAGTTTCAGCATCAAAATAAAGAAGCTCGTGATAAAAAAACATGATGATATTCAATTTTTGAATGACATAATTAATTGTTAAAAATATAAATTAATATATAAATAGAGGAAATCAAAAATGTGTCGGCACAAATCTTGAAGATATCACATGGCTGGCGGAAGAGGTGACATTGCCCCATGGGACCCACCGAGGAATACCTGCGACCGAACGCTTAGCTGTCAGCTTCTTCGTAGCGGGGGGATGGTGCTCCTAAGCGGATGAAGATTATCATTTTCTAGAGAATCTACATGACCAAATCTATGCGGACGAATCTGATGCCTTCCAACTCAGAAGGGCCAAACATACCATCCAGTGCGAAAGAATTTGACAATGGTCCTCGGTAAATAGCTGCCTGGCTTAATGGTCGCCCGACCTAATGGTCATTCGACTTAATTGCCACCCGACATAATGACCGCCCAACTAGATCCGTGCCAACGGATAATATTTATGTATAGACTAAAAGACCACAACATTATATATGTATACTAGAGGTATAGAAAGTAATTGTACAAACCCCCAATCCTATAATAGGGGATCCATTTCATGTATAAAATGTTACACAAATTTATTGTTAATTATTGTGCTCTCTCTCTCTCTCTCTCTTCTTCAGCGCTCTATCTCTTAGGCGTATCTCCCAAGCTTTTTTTGGATTCAACATCATAAAAAGTGTGGTGAGTGTGAAGTTATGTCGTTGACAAGAAGAGAAGAACAATAATCACAGAGAAAGGAATTTAACCAAAGGGTAATAACTAACGTAGGTCCTCCACGAGAAGACATCAAGGAACGTATGTGCTGAGAAATGCAGGTGACGAGGACTCTGATCAAGGAGCAGCTCTCAGGTCAGATCACCGAAATTTAAAAGGTAGTCACAACCATAGCAGAAAATCAGGCCCCCAAAGAGTAAATCTAGCCTCAAGAGGTAGCAAACTTGTCGTCAAAATTTTCTATTTTATTATTCTCTGATTTACTTAACTGAATATGCATACACAAATTAAAATAATAATAATAATAATAATAAGGCTTGGCTCAATTGGAAATTCCGAATAATCATATTTTTTTAATTCAAAATTCTTTTTTTTAAATAATATGTTCCTTCAGATCGAATATGACTTCATCCTATCTATGATTTCTTGGTCAATTTGATAGGCTGGTCGCGTGGTTTATGAAGTTTAGAAGAGAGACATATGTAAAAATTACGAAGCATTTAGTAATTGCGCGGTCTCCGACGGACAGCTGTTGATTCAAACAAAATGAACCCTTTTTGAATAAAGAAAACATAACAATATTTCCTCCGACATAAAAGGCAGTGGTCAGTCTTATTGAATCAGTCATTTTTAAATCTTAATTGGATAATTAGCTACTGTTGGCCACCCTTTTTATAATATTATTTTCATATGTTTGTTTCATACTCCTTTTTCAGAAGTTTTTATGCTTATGGGCCTTTCACACTAAGATGTAAAAACAATACAAAAGGCTGTCCCTCTTTCTATTAGAAAAATAAATGTAACACTGAAAATATATTAAAAAATTATAATTTTCACCTAATAATATACAATTCTACATACATACCGCCTAATTCTTATGTTTTTTTTAATAAGATGTTAGAACTAAAAAAAATCACATTCAATTTTGAGAGAAATAAGCCATAGATTAGCGGAAGCGTACCGGAATCCATTAGATCGATTGCACAAGATATGATCTTCCAATCTGCAGATTTTCCAGATTTTTTTTAGTTTCTTGTTGATGGGGTGCAAGAAAAGAGATGTATCTTTTTGCAAATTGGGGATCATCACCCTTTGAAGTAACTACCAGGCGGTTACAAAAAAGTTTTGTTTAATTCTAATTCTACCCCTCATCAAATTAGAATTTGCACTTATGGTATCCACGCTATAATATCATGACAAATGTGCCCAAAGTCATAAACTTAATTTTAAATTAGACCACAATAATTTTCCTTGGACTACATATGTATAAGATAAATGTGTCAACCTTAGTGCGCCCAAAATTTTGTCATCATCATTATGAAGACACATTACAATCTCGTCCATTAATTATATCAATACAGGATCAAAGCAGTCTTCGTTGTATCCGTCACAACTAAACCCATCAATGGTCACATATATCAATATAATCAAATGACATAGATCAATCATGAATGTGTGGAATGAAAATTACATGCAAGGTGGTCTGTCCATGTCAATTTTCAACTGGTCCTACTTTACTTAAGTGAGATCGAACCTTAACTGTACAGAGTGCACTGAACTGAATAAAATACCTCATTTCTGATCAGAAAATATCCAAATATATCTTGTACACAAAATAAAACATAAAACTATAAAACACAAGTTAACAAACTCCCACTGAATCTAAATTCCCTCAAGCTCTATAACACCCATATGAGCAGTATGCTCATGAAAGACCCTGGGTATCAGTGCCTTTGTAAGGGGGTCTGCAATCATTGAGTTTGTTCCTAAATGCTCTATGTGAATCTGGCCACTCTGTACTCTTTCCTTCACAACAAGAAATTTGATGTCAATATGCTTTGACTTGGTTGAGCTCCTGTTGTTATTGGAATACAATACAGCTGATTTATTGTCACAAAACAACTTGAGTGGTCTTTCAATTCCTTCCATAATGCGCAGCCCAGTGACAAAATTTCTCAGCCATATACCATGGTTGGATGCCTCATAACATGCTACGTACTCTGCTGCCATGGTGGATGAAGCTATGAGTGTTTGTTTTGCACTCCTCCAGGATATAGCTCCACCTAACAGAAAAATGTAGCCTGATGTGGATCTTCTGCTATCTTGGCATCCAGCAAAATCGGAGTCAAAATACCCAATGATCTCCAAATAGTCTGATCTCCTATAAGTAAGCATGTAATCTTTTGTTCTTCTTAAGTATCTCATAACCCTTTTGGCTGCTTTCCAATGATCCATTCCTGGATTGCTTAAGTATCTGCCTAAAACTCCAACAATGTACGCAATATCTGGCCGTGTACAAACTTGAGCATACATTAGACTCCCTACAGCTGAAGCATAGGGAATCTTTTGCATTTCTTGAATCTCAAGGTTTCCTTTTGGGCACTGATTGAGACTGAACTTGTCTCCTTTAGCGACAGGGGTGTCAATTGGTCTACAATTCTGCATGCCAAATCTTTTAAGTACTTTATCAATATAGCTTCTTTGTGATAATCCAAGAATACACTGAGAACGATCTCGGTGAATCTGAATTCCTAAAACAAATGAGGCATCACCAAGATCTTTCATCTCGAAATTAATTGATAGAAATCTCTTGGTTTCGTGCAACATGCCTATATCATTTGTGGCAAGCAGTATGTCGTCCACATACAAAATCAAAAAAATATGCTTTCTCCCACTAAATTTATGATACACACAATCATCAACTGCATTCATTTCAAAACCAAACGATAGAATCACTTGATGAAATTTGTGATACCATTGACGGGAAGCTTGTTTGAGCCCATAAATAGATTTTGTCAGTTTGCAAACCATATTCTTTGGATCTCCTGACACAAAGTTTTCTGGTTGCACCATATAGATCGTTTCATCAATGTCTCCATTGAGAAATGCGGTCTTAACATCCATTTGATGAAGCTCCATATCATAATGAGCAACAAGTGCCATGATTGTTCTAAAAGAGTCCTTCGTTGAAACCGGAGAGAAGGTCTCTTTATAGTCAATCCCTTCTTTTTGAGTATAGCCTTTAGCTACAAGGCGAGCTTTATACCTCTCCACATTACCCTTTGAATCCCGTTTGGTTTTAAAAATCCATTTGCATCCTATGGGTTTCTTTCCTTCTGGCAATGAGAAGTTCCCAAACTTTATTGTCTTGCATAGACATACTCCTCATTCATTGCTTCAATCCATTTTTCTGAATTGGAACTTTGTATAGCTTGACGAAAGTTGATAGGATCATCTTCCATCATACTATTATTTTCCTCATGTTCCTGAAGAAATACAATATAATCATCTGAAATAGCATTTCTTCTTTCCCCAGTGGATCGCCGCAAAAGCACTTGTTCTTGAGCTTGTTCTTGAGGTTGTTGAATTTGTTCCTCAAGGGGTTGATTAACAATGTCTTGTTCTGGATTCGCAACTTGATCAATGACAGGAGTGAAATCCTAATCATTATCAAAAGCAATTATTGGAATAGGAACCAATTCCTCTTCAACAAGAGTAGTATGGTCTGATTCCTCCTTAAAGACAAAGTCTCTAACCTGATTTCTCCCCCCAAATTCAATATCCTCAAAGAACATTGCAGTTCCCGTCTCAAATATTATCTTTAATTTGGGATCATAAAACTTGTAACCCCTAGATCGCTCCGAATAACCAACAAAATAGCTGCTCACTGTTTTAGGGTCTAACTTTTTCTCATGTGGCTTGTAAGGCCTTGCCTCAGCTGGGCAACCCCAAACATGAAAATGCTT
>NW_018164784.1:64599-66953 GCF_001263595.1 Phalaenopsis equestris | reverse complement strand
ATAAAGTACCAATAATTCGAATTTAATTGAACATTTAATAATTTTTTTTTTTTTTTTTAATACAGAAAACTACATGTCGTTTGCTTACGCCGTAGAAACGACATGTCGTTTCTGGTTGTCTTCAACCTCCAGACGGGTCAAACGACCCAGTTCAAATCCAAATCAAAACCCAACGGTTTCAAAGTTATTTTTACACAAAAAAGAAGCCTTCAAACCCCAAAGATGTTAGAAATCTAATTTCTAGATGATTTCTAACTCTTATTTTATACAAAAAAAAAAAATGATTCCGACGAATTTGATATATCAAACAGATCAAAAAACGAACAAACCAAACAATATATACAAGCCATCATTAATCGCAAATTTATGACTTCATAATCGGTGAACAATAATGGCTAAGGGCCAAAAAATCAAAAAGAAAAAAAATTTCTCAAGAAAAACTGAACGTGAATTATCTCTGATACTAATTGTGAGAACTAAAAAAAAATCACATTCAATTTTGAGAGAAATAAACCATAGATTAGCGGAAGCGTACCGGAATCCATTAGATCGATTGCACAAGATATGATCTTCCAATCTGCAGATTTTCCAGATTTTCCTTAGTTTCTTGTTGATGGAGTGCAAGAAAAAAGATGCATCTTTTTGCAAATTGGGGACCATCACCCTTTGAAGTAACTACCGGACGGTTACAAAAAAGTTTTGCTTAATTCTAATTCTGCCCCTCATCAAATTAGAATTTGCACTTATGGTATCCTCGCTATAATATCATGACAAATGTGCCCAAAGTCATAAACTTAATTTTAAATTAGACCACAATAATTTTGACTTATTTAATGATGACCCAACACATTTATTAATTACATTGTAGTCCCAAAATTAATCCAACATAAGAATCCCGTTGTTTGTGACTGACAGTAGTTAATAAAATAAAAAATTACAAACACATAGAAAAAAGAAACCGTCAGTCACTAAGTACAACTCACAAAAAAAAAATAAAAAATATTATCACATCGAATATAAGGAGTTTCTAAACAATCCCCATGAATAAAAATAGAAATATCACGAGGTACTCGAACCGAGAATATGAAGTCTTGTTTCTCGAATTCATGCTTAACAGACCAATTTGCACAGTGGTTTCCTTCGCGATATGTAAATAGCCAATTTACCTGCACAATCTTAAGGAGAACAAATATTTTTTTTTTGTTTGAATAATAAGACTTCAATGATACATTTTTTTCTTAATACAATAGTTCTGAAGTTCCAAATAATCCATCTCAATATCAATTAAATGCCAACCACAATTAACGGCTAAAGTTAATGCAACTATAACAGCTTCAATTTCATAACAAATAGGAGATACAACGATAGTAAGAGCAAAAAATCAGAAAATCACCCAATTCTTATGTATTTACGTATCTAAGCCATAAATTTATATATATCTTTTCATGCATAGATAGGGTAGTATATATATATATATAAAGTATTTTATATGTGACTTTTGGAGAGAAAAATTACTGTATTATTTTAACTCTTCAGCCGCCATAATAAACAAAAGAGCATTCCCGGGATCGTTCCCTTTAGCATGTTAAAAATTATATTTTGATTTATTCTTTGGGAAAAATGGCTTTTTGCATTTTAAAATTATTAATTGGAGGCAGCTATTCTGCCTCATTTATTCCACAACTAACACAAATGCTCCGCTCATAATAAGCGCTAAGGGGAGCATTGTTCAACTGGTCAACATGATCGATGAAATTTATATTTTTATTTATTCTTTTTTTTTATATTTAGCCAATTCAATAAGAAAAGAGAACATGACATATATTTTTATGACTATAGATCTAATATATTTGTTACCTTACCAAAAAAAAAAATGCAATTATTAGTGATTTTCTAAAATTGAAATTCAAATTTATCACATCAAAATTTTATAAATAAAGTATCCAATTTGTAGTAACAAATATGTAGATACAAAAAAATTATGTGGTATTCAGGGGCAAGACGAGATTATATTCAGAGTGATTCAGTGAAATTTATAACTTTTCTATATAAATTATAAAATTTAATATTTTTTTTATGTAGTTTAGGCAAGTTAATAATTTTGCACATTTTTATATATATATTTTTTGCTTAATACTTAAAAAAATTAGATATTTGATTATTTTATCTATTTTAAAGTTGGCTCTGCCCTAATGGTTTGCATGTATATTTCCCAAAAAGTTCTGCTTTTTATTAACTTTTATTTAATTTTTATTTATTGAGAAAGTGATTTAAGTGTTCTACATTCAACTTAACATTTTTTTTCATATATATATATATATATATAGAGAGAGAGAGAGAGAGAGAGAGAGAGA
>NW_018164784.1:26925-64583 GCF_001263595.1 Phalaenopsis equestris | reverse complement strand
ATGAGAGAGAGTCATTATACGAGCTTCCAGCCACACCTAATGTGACTATTCGAATACCACCTCCTTAAGACCCACTTCGCTGGAGATTTTACACATATTTTCTTTTTTTTCTCTATTTTTTTTTCTTAAAAAGAGAAATTGTGATTGAAGGCCCTTCATATATATATTGACGTCGAGAATGCTAATAAGTTTTTAGAATAAAAGAAAATAAGAAATTAAAAATAAAAAAAATATCGGAATTGATTATAAAATAAATATGAATTTAAATATTATTTTATAGCCCAAATTAGTTATTTATAATCATTTTATAAATATCATATTTTACTAATTTTTATTTTTTTATTTTACTTTAAATCTCTAACCGTCCACTTCTAATGAAGAAAACGAGTGCCTTTTTTGGGGGCATTTACATGCATACACCTAATTCTTATGTGTTTACATAAATAACCCTGAAATTTTACTTTTATATTTACAACACTCAAATCTTCATAACACATTAACCGTATAACTATTTTAACTTTTTAAATGTGATATATTTTTTCACACAGAGGTAAGACAATATATTGTTGAATTCATATATATTCTAGAATAAAACCTAAAATATAGAGTATATGACGGATGAGAGATATAGCACAAAAAGAGAGAGAGAGAGAAATGGAGTTGGAGGTGCCCCGTGCACAATTATATGTTTTTTCTCTATTTCAATGTGGATGTTATGAATCATTATTGCACATTTTCATATCCATAATCATTTTTTGTCACCTTTTTGCATTCGTTACCGCTAGAATAGTAATATCTAATGACCCAAAAATATTATCGCTCGGTCAGATGAAAGCCTTCAGTCGCTCGGAAGACATTCGGTGAGAGAGTCTGAGAAGCTTTTGTGGGGGGGGAGCTCTTTAGTCATTTTATGAGGAGTTTCCGAATTGGTTTCCCTCATATTTGGTCTTTTTATTTTTCACTCGGTTGTGCACTCGTTTGGTTGGCTCAGAGTTCCGATCTATAGAAATAATGTTTGATATTTTTGTCTTTTGACTATCGATATATACTGTCTTTTGGTATTTGTTAGTGAGACCTAATGGATTTTCTCGAGATTCAAGCTGATATATTTTTTTATGTATACATATATGTAAAAATTAAAATTTAGATGTTGAATATGTGAATTTATTGGAATTATTTGATATTTTTGTAAATCTTCACATTAAAAAAAAAGACTGCTTTAATAAATAACACCAACCTTTTATCATTTCATGACAAACAGCGCAATGCACAGCCGAATGAATGGTCAAGCGACAATAGATATCCTAGTTATTTATATTATGCAAAAACCATGGAGTGCACTGTTATGAGTACAAGAAACATTTTTGTTCCCTCAACATTGGATCAAAGAGAGGAGTCTGAGGGTGACAATGTGGCTGATGATGGATATTCTTAGAAAAATTCGTTCCTCTTTCTTTTTTTTTTATGTAATTGATCATTGCATAAGAAAAACTTTGTTTAGAAAGAAAGTATATGTAACCGAACATTTATATAAATGAAATGCGACCTTTGGTCAACTTTTACTTATGTTATTATTTTTTGCTTCTTTACTTGCTTTACTTGATTATGATATGTCACATTATTCACCAGTCTTTTTGGTCAATTTTGATATATATTTTCGCTTGGCTCAAATCTTATAATGTGTCTATCCCCTTTAATTGGTCGTGTCATTGCCTCGAATGATATCGACCATCGAAACTTCGCCATCAGGATGATTTAAGTGGTATCCTTTGTAGAGCTTGTCACCATAGGGAAATGAACCATCTCTAGCTCTTCGCTTGGATATGCTTTTAGGGATATGTTTTTATTGCTTGAACATTGAGGGTTGGCATTTAATGTGTGTACATCGATCACACATTTTGTCATCTTTGTTGGTCGTTTTATGTTTTCTCAACTGCTCAAACAAAATGTGTCATTGTCAGTTTATTTTAGAGTGTCAATGCTTAACCCATGCCTTAACATGAGTTTTGGTTGTTTGACTGGACCTACATTTCTTTTTAAACACACTCCCCCTCATTAAGGATATTTGTCGATATTCTTTTTCAAGGTGATTTTTTCAGTACCCTTGGCAGAACTTGTTGCTACTAGGCAGGGAACCACCTCTGAAATTTCATCCTATCAAAGCTTAGAGACTCAAGTTTACGAGGCAAGAGTTTTGTGAGACAAACTATTATATTTCTGGCCAATCAGATGTCTTAACCCCGTTGTCGGCCACCGTTTATGGTAACCTATTTTGTATTCATAATTGCTTGAAGAGAGGCATCTAATGACCCGATGCTTTATCTCACAGACGGATGAAAGCCGTTAGTTGGTCGGCTGAAAGGTCATCGATCGACCCTTTCAAGAGAGAATTCTAAGGAGTGACACTCCTGTTGTTATGATGAATTGGGTCTTTGGGTAGATGGTGCACCACCGCAATCTAAAGGGCAGTTCTCCTTGGACAAGGAGCCTTCTCAGATGGTTAGAAAGTCGTTCCATGGAGGGGCCTTTGACCATTTTATAAGGAGTTTCAAAATTGGCTGAGGGAGCTAGTCATGAATGATTGTCCCTCAAATTGGTCTCCTTCTATTCTTTCATTTTATCGTGCTTTCATTCGGTCGGCTCAAAGTTCGGACCGAAGAAAACGACGCTTGTTGTTTTCGTCTTGTGACTATCCCGATACACTATCTTTTCGTGTTCATAAGCGACCCGTTGGATTTCCTCAAGATTCATGCACACATATTTTTGATGCACAAGTAGGGATAACATCATCTTTATATTCACGACACTTTAATAGATTTGGTTGCAAAAAATAATTTTTCATTATAAAAATTTCTATAAAGCAATCTAAAATGATTCTATAAAGTAATTCTCCTGACAAAATCATGGCAACAATCTAAAATGCAACACATAGAAAAAGTCATCCCAAACTACAGGTGCAAAAATTGACCGGACATACCAACTCTACCAAAACTCAACCGAAAAATTCAGGTTTGGGTTTACTCAAATAAATTTTTAGTTGGCTTCGAGTTAAGAATTTTAACCTATCAAATCCTTCATATCCAATTCAGGTCGACTCATCACCCCAAAATTGACTTGAAATCAATCAGAAACCGGCTTGAATAAAACTCTTTTTCCGATACTTTTTTTTTTCCTTCAGAATTGGAAATGATTCTAGATTTATTGAAAAAAGAATTCTGAACAAGCCGACAGCAACAAGCAACAAGTCTGATGTGCGCACAATAGTATACTATTCATTCTAACGACCTTTTGGTCTCCTGATTCAATTTGATAGGCTGGTCAGATTCATAGTTGAAGACTCATGAAAATTTGAAAAAAGAAAAGAGTTTCGGTCTGATTTGCAACTCATTTCTTCACATCCATTGAAGAAATGATTCATTATTTACAAAGATTGTGTAGTTTGGGAGAGACATTTGTAAAGATTTTGAAGCATTTAGTGATTGCGCAGCCTCCGATAGACATCTGTTGATTCAAACGATTGGAACCATGTTTGAATAAAGAAAAAATAACAATAATTCCTCCATCATAAAGGGTGATAGTAATATCGAATTAGTCCTCCTTCAAATTTTTATTTGCATAAGTAGCTATCGTTGATTAGAATATTATTTTCATAGCTTTGTTTTATGGTTGTTTTTCAAGTTTTTTTTTTATGACCATGAGCATTTCACAATGAGTCCTCCTTCAAATTTTTATTTGCATAAGTAGCTATCATTCATTAGAATATTATTTTCATAGCTTTGTTTTATAGTTGTTTTTCAAGTTTTTTTTTTATGTTAATTTTAAGGGTGATTGGAGCATTTACATGCATATCGCCCAATTCTTGTGTGTTTACATATCTAGCAGCTAAATTTTGATTTTATGCATTTAGACCGTCCAGATCTTTCGAATCACATATAAACTATCACTATTTTAAATTTTGAAAAAGTTGAATATATTTTTTCATGCGTAGGTAAGGTGGCATACATATGTAAAAATTGAAGGTATGTGTGTTAGATATGTAAATACATAAGAATTAAGCGGAATACAAGTAAATCTTTTATGAAAAATATATCTTGCCATTTAAGAGAGATTAAACTGTTTGGATATACTGCATTTTAGCAACTTATGAGTTTTCAAAAAGCTGAAAACAGCGTTTTCACACCGCACATTTCTAGGTGCGGAAGCAGTTTTCTGACAGCGGTCTGACTTTTTTAAAAAAATAAAAATTTATAATAGCCACCGCACTTAGCAGATTATTCATTCAATAAGCTGAAACTGCCCAAAACAGACTCATACTCTCCAATTGTGGCATAGAGACAATTACCATGAATTTTAGTCAGAGTTCTTCACCATATATGCTTTCATGGATTAGCTTTATGTCTACCACTATAAACTAAATCATGTATGGTGGTTATAAAGATGGCCTCACTAGCATTTAAAAGTATTTATTGAGAAACTAACAATTTCTTTGGTGAGTTCTATAGAAATGAAATGAGTCTCTTAAGATCCTTTCACTCACTATGCAATACTTGATAAAGAGAGATTTGCATTGCACACATATCTTATATTTTTTATATGTTTGCATATAAAATACCTAAATCATAATATTTATATATATGACATTAGAGTTTAAATCATATCAAAATACATGCGTAGAGAATAAGTATGCATTTTATTGTTGATAAGTTAAATACTAGTGATATTTTTTAATATGATTTAGTTGTTATTATGTCATATAAATAAATATAAAAAGATAACTGTCAGATATATATAAATTGTTAAAAATTATGCGGCAAGAATTTCCTTTTTAAATTTTTGTATCTTAAAGTTATTATAGCTTTTCTATTAATTAGACCATATTCCAAAAAATTATGAAAGTATTTTAAATGTGATTTTTGGGGTGTAAAATTACTCTTTATTAAAAAAAAAAAATAAAAATAAAAAAAACCTCATCTGCCGCCATAATAATAATAATAAAAAAAAGAAAGAGCATTCCACGTGTCGTTCTCTTTATTATATTAAAATCATATTTTGATTTATTCTTCGGAAAAAAAATGTCTTTTTTTATTTTAAAATTATTAATTGGAGGCAGCTATCCTGCGCCATTTATTCCACAAGTCTGGTTCATCCTTCACACATCCACCTCTACTTGTAATAAAGACGTGAGAATCTCTTGATACAACAATTTTTTTGGGGGCATTTGCATGCATACACCCAATTACAATGTATTTACATATATATAACACCTCAATTTAATTTTTTTACGTTTATAGAACTCAAAATACCACACTAAAAATATCACTATTTTAACTTTTTAAAAAGTTATATACATTTCCATGTTGTACATCAAGATTACACCGACACGAATCTCGAGAAGATCCAACAGACCACAAAATAGAAGGAGGGCTCATTGGAGGAAGACGAAAATGACCCACTTGGCCAGTGCAACCATGTAAATCGGGGCTGGAAGCCTACTAGATGTAGGTCGTCCGAACCAAGGACTAAAGCTAATCAAGCCGAGCAGAAGCATCGACCTACCTCTCCCCAACCCAACTAAAGGGAAGGGTTCACTATCGTCAGTCGTCTCAAGGACGCCCCTAAGATTCATTATCAAAGGCCAAGGATTGGAAATAACATAACCAACGAGCATCTTAAAAGTCTTCCTCGCCAATAAATGAGCTATCTATTTTATTATGATGATTCATCTTTTGTCTGACACTCTAGTGTTATTTTGCTAACATGAGCTCCTCATCTAGAAATTGATAGTTGATAGCCAGATTAGAATAGTCGACCGATAAAGCTAAGCCGATTGAGACGAGTCTTGTCGATTTGAAGACCGTCAAACGTCAACCAGCAATCTCAATTCAACACAGTGGGATAGCAGGTCTTATCAAACTAAGACCCATTGATTTCAGTAGACCGAGTCAGAGGACAGTTGAGTAGTAGGTCTATACATGTAAAATACCTAGAACATCTTATAACACCCCATTAAAGCAAGGACAAACATGTAATTTCACATATGTTCTCCTTCTATTTAAATATAGAAATAATTTTATGAAGAAGGGATAAACAATAAAACAAATTATTTCTCATTATTGTGTGCTTCCCTCTTTCTCTCTCCCCCTTTCTTATCTTACGCTCTATTCTTTTGGCATGATTCAGGGAAAAATCAAGATTCTACATCCTAAAAGGTGTTGTGAGTATGGATTATGTCATAAATAAGAAGAGGAGTAGCACACAAAGACGAAAACCCCAACAAAGACACCAGTAACATGGAGTGCACCAGATAGTGTACTCAACAATAAATCCAGAAGCTAAAAGACCAGATGATGGATGCCCTCTGAGAGGCATTGGCTTGAGGAATGAAGCAGAATCACTTGAGATGAAGGGCTGGTTACCAACGACTGATAGACACCCATGCTTATAGAAATGGAAGGAGATTCATATCATTTTGATAGTGTTGGTTTGAAACCAATTGAAGGATAGTGATTCAGGCGCATTGAGGCACCACCAACTAGAGAATTTGTTCTCTTGGCATATTTCTGAAGCTGAGTCCACAAAATGATTCAAAATCCAAACTCTAGAATTTTACGGAGTTAAAACTGATTAACCGGTCATATATCTTCCTTTAAGTTGACTGTATGTTTGTTATGGATCACAAACACACTGAATTGCCACCTCTTTATCTCCATGTTGAGGGAGTCAGCCCTTAGGTGGTTCAACAGATTGCCACTCAAAAGCTATAGAAAATTTCATAAGCCCTTATGTAGGTAAGGCAAGGGTAGAATAAGAGCTCTCACTCGTTTATTACTCGATTCTAAAAGGAGATGTTGGAAGAGTAGGATTTGAAACCCATACTAGCACATGTTTCCTTGGCCCAAGGGCTGAAGGAAGGTCTATTTTGGTATGCTTTAAGACTTCGATGACCATAGTCCTTAGTCGAGTTGTTGGAGCTAGCCAACAACCACATATCAACCAAATAGTACAATTCCACTCCCCACTTTTGTCAGAGCATAATCTTCCACTCCTCATCTACAGAAGAGGCCTCCTAAGAACTATGGTTAAAGAGTGAGGAATGATTTACATCCTTCCGCTCGCCATCACTATGAAGACAATTGGTTTCCTAGAGACTAAATAGGAGCCGATATACCCAATAATCGATTGAGTCAGGATCGATATCCTAACTAGCAGCTGGCGTACTACGATGAGCGTCTGCTGCCCCATCATGAGGCGCCCAAGAAAACCTCATTGAGGGTATCAATGAGTGAGATGTTAAAAGAGATCCAAAATGAGGAGTCTTTTAAGAAAGTTCCCTTAATAAAGTTCAGAGCTTATCACTCGAAGAAGTATTGCACATATCATTAGGATCATGAAAGTAATACATAATATTTTTAACACCTCCAAGCATGATTGAGGATATAATTATGATTGACAAACTAAAGGTGTTTATGACATCATGAGCAACCACCTAATTTCAAGTAAAAGCTCCAAGAAAAAAAAATGGATCAATCGATCCGAACACATGTTCACATTGCTAGCATAGTCTCAAGCATAATCAGAGGAGATGGAGAGTCATCTTTTTGAGTTAGCATCAAGAGGCTTCGGCCGGAAGAATTGTGGTTAGTCGTCGTCGCCCCAAAATGCAACTCACATCTCCTTTTCACATTTACCGACAAGGATGTTGTATCTGAGGAAAATCCTTATAATGATGTTATAGAAATTACCACCTTAATAGTAACTTCCTTGTCAGGACAAAGATCACCGTGAACATCGTGTATACGATGGGCTTGAGATGCAACGAACTGACAAAAGTTGCTAGCCCGCTTTATGACTTCTCTAGCAAGAGAAAAGAAGCTTTAGGAATCTCAACCCTATTGGTCAACCAGGGGAAAAAATGACAAATAATTCACCAGTATGGTGGATTTTTAGGTGATTAATTTTCCACCAACCTACAACGTTGTCTTCGGTCGACCCCTGCTCAACAACAACTTTGAGGTTATCACTTTAACATATTATCTAACTTTAAAGTTCTCGGGTGATTGGAAGGACATCACCATTTGGGGTAACATTAAGTAGTCCCAGGCCTGCTACCTTCGAGCAATCAGAAGTGTGGAGCAAGGGATGCTCATTCTTTAAAACTTGTGGGAGGGGGTCTTGAAACTAGCAAGACTACTCTTGTGATGCAAATGATCGAAGGTGAACTGACTAAATTGTTTCTAATAAGTGAAAATTTTGATGTTGGGTTGAAAGATGTGATGATTAAGACCCTCCAAGACCATTGATTTGTTTTCAACTAGTCAACCAACCAAAAATCATTGACAATGTTGCATGCTATAGACTGAACGTCAATCCTACTGCTCGATCAATGAAGCCAAATATGAGGTCTTTAGCTGTTTTATCAAATTGTTCTAGAAGGAGGTGTCGAAGCTATTTTAGGCCAAGTACATT
The DNA here is from genome assembly GCF_001263595.1 of Phalaenopsis equestris. Lineage (NCBI taxonomy): Eukaryota > Viridiplantae > Streptophyta > Magnoliopsida > Asparagales > Orchidaceae > Phalaenopsis > Phalaenopsis equestris. Next base: position 56,117 of record NW_018164784.1, on the reverse strand, counting down.
CGAGAGGTGCAATATCCAACTTAGGTATCAAACTTATTGATTGAGCAATAAAAGAATAGCAAGTGGAGGATGTGTGTCAACTTCACAAACATAAACTGTACTTGTTTAAAAAAATTGATGCTCATTACTGAAGATCAATGCACCGGTGGACTCAACAGTAGGCCACTCAGTCATGAGCTTCTAGCATGCCTTCTCTAGATATCTCCTCAAAAAATAGCACCCATCCGATGTTGAGGAAAATAAATTTTATAACGAGCAACTATGTATTCTGTTATAAAGTAATGCTCATTGGGCTTAAAAATATTGGGGCTACTTACCAAAGTTTAGTGGGTGTAACCTTTTCAAAACAAAAAAAGAAAAAAATATTGATGTGTTTATGGATGATGTGTTGGTTAAAAGTAAAATGGTCAAACATCACATAAAAGATCTAAAAGAAACATTAATAATACTTAAAAAAATTTAGCAATAGGTTGAATCCACTCAAATGCAGTTTAAAAGCATCCGAGAAAATTTCACAGATATGTCTTGAACGCAAACAAAATAAAGTCCAATCCAGAGATGACTAGAAGAAGTTTATTCCTTTGAAAACTCTTTGTACCATCATGAGTATGAAATAGAGCTAATTTCATTCCAAAACTTTTATTTTTACACAAAGGAATACTAAAATATGATTCAACTAAATATATGTGTAATCCCAAGTTCAAACGACACTCGGCGAACTCAAGGAGTTCAAGCAAATGATCATTAATATCTAGTCAACACTCAAGGAATATGAACCAAAGCAACAAAACTTATATTGACAAAAGTCATCCGGTTGGTAAAATGTAATGAAAAAATCTACAGCAGGACTAGTCGCCTACCGACATTATTCATAAGAACCAACTAGCAATGCCCAAGCGTCAATAAAAACCTATGACCCTAACTCAGCCCTAGCCAAGCCTTGGAAATAGTTCCCTACATATTAGCAATAAGATCCGAGGTGGGTGGCTAGCAAATTATCCATGTAGCAAGTTTCAACGGTATCCCCCGTAAAGGCTTCGACAATATTCGCTTAATATACTTGGAAAAAAGAGAAGCCCGTCTAAGGTGATGACCCAACCAAGCAATAAGAACTTATGAAGTATGAGACTTAAGTCAGACGGTATTATATCAAAGGAAACTGATAATCTATCTTAAGAATCCAAGCTATCAACCATCAGAAGCATTTATCATAAACAAAAAAGATGTGATAAAAGAAGCATTTATCATAAGTAAAAAAAGATGTGATAAAAAGCACACCGCAAATGTAAAACCAGTCAAAAGGTTCATTTCATTTCAGGAATAAAATGTTACAAAAAAATTCCTTTTTTAATTTTTTCTAGGATTTATAATCAATTAAAAGAAGCAAAAATTTTTCAAAGTAAAAGCCTAGTCAAGCATTGGATGATCTTGCATCATTCACAGTACTCTCATCTTATGACTCAGCATTGGATGATCTTGCATCATTCACAGTACTCTCGTCTTATGACTCCTTCCTATCCTTCTCTTCTGCTACCAAGGCAAGGAGGAGCTTGAAGAACTTATCCAAATCCAATCACCTGAGATTAATCAAATCCTCTTGTATGAACTTGTCAATTACCAATTTTGTCTCAAACTCAAGTTGTGTAGCTTGACCACCAAAAAATTATACTTGCATCCTCATCGTTGTTAACTTGTCCTTCAGAGTTTTCTTCGCCTCTCAGATAGAGAATAGTAACTCCAACATGCTATGCATCTCAGTCTTAGCTTCCTCCAGTGGCCTCTCTGCTACAAGTGTCTGCCTCTCAATGACCTCTACCTACTCTTTAGGTGACATTGCTTGTTCCTCTGCTCCAAAAGAATTATTCTCAGCTCTGTAATACTTCTTATCAAATTCTATAAAGAGTGTCAATTGAAAGTGAGAAACCATATGTGTTATCAATTGATACTATTTAACTGACTTGCATAAGAGCAGAAGACTGAGCTCGCTGAGGTATATTTCAAAGTTGAGGAATAGAGGATGTCCCCAACTATCAAGGTATAGAGAGAGCAGTGGCCAAACTATTCAAGTAACAGTCCCTCCTCATTTTGACGGGGGAAAACTGCTCATCCTTGTGTAAACCTTGGCTTTCTTCCTCTACATAAAATGACAAGGGGAAACCCTTCTGCTTTTTCTCAGGAAGGGGAGGAGGTGAGGTGCTTTTATCAGTTGCTAGAACCTTCCTCTTTTTATAGTAGATTTTATCTTCAAGAGTGACAGTTTCACGCTCTGTTTTATGTTCAGATTGAGCCACCAAGAAAAGCCGACTAGCTTCCACTTTTTCTGCTAATGAAATGTAGCCTATAGTAAATTCTAGAGGGGTTGTTGGACCTGCATCGGAACTTTCCTCCAAAGGCTCCTCCACAACATCGCTTATTGTCTAAACGCTCGGGGTCTTTTCAACTTCGTGTGTTGCACTTGAAAAGGACCTGCATCAATTAAGAAACTCTTTGGCTTTCTATCAATAAGTGGCAGTTTTCCAGTTGAGACTCAATGGATCACAACCGTAGACTCAGAAATAAAAAATATATGGTCCACACCTCTTGGGCCTTTCACCAGCACTAGCTGTCGATACCCCCCAACTTGTAGCTGCTACAAGGCGGGTAGCCTTACCCTTAGTTTTTTTTGTCTTGGAGACTTGAGTGGCTTTATCTGCCTCTCGCTTGGCTTATTGAACGTGTAACTCTCTTCACAGAGCCACAATCATTGCACCAAACATGTCTGGCTACTGAACCAAGTTGACAACCACTAACTTAGTGTACTGATGGACCGAGTGTCACCTCCCTTCAACTTCCTTTTTCCCATTTTTGGTTCGAGAAGGCACAACCTTTTTCTTGTACATTTCTCTAGTTGGGATATGTTAAATTTCCCAACCACCGAAGGAGGATCCAAGAAAGAAACACAGCTTCCAGTCCTTTATTTTATTTTTTCAGGTCGAGCAGTTGGAACTTACCAACCGAGCTATGATGAATGTAGCTGTCTTGATCGACCCTGAATGAAAATACATAAGTGAAGAGCTCTAGTGTCCATGAGATCCCCATTTGATGGTATAAATTATGTATGTCATTACATCGACTGTTGAGTTGGGCTTAATCTAGCGGAAATCACTTTGTAGTGATTAAAGATCGACCACAGTCCATGTAAAAATGGAAGCCACAAACCCCATCTGAACTAGCCTCTGTAAAATACGACATCCATTTTGAACTAATTGGTCCTCTGATTATATCCTTCAATGACCTAGAGCTGAAACTCATTATTGAAGATGCAGGTATCTTGCAATAGAGACAACTCCTCGGGTGACAAAACCAACCTATCTATTTTGGGGACCAACCCAAAAAAATGAAGCAGTACTTGGGAGTCATCCGAAAGAGGAAAAGAGGAGAAAAATACACAAAAAAAAAGATAAAAAAAGAAAGAAACAAAGAGCAACCCTCAACCCTTATAAATATGGTACCATGGGGAGTGAAACTGTTACAAAATTATGCTCTATTTTGAAAGTGTGTGTTGCATCAAAATAAAATTGAAGAGGAAAATAATTAATAAAAAACACACTTTTATTTCAAAAATATTAAACTCAAAATTTATTTGGAAAGAATATATTTTATAAGCTGTTCATCTACCACTTTAGTCGAGATAAGCCCTCACCAAAGTAGCCTCTTATACAACACTGCTCCCAAAATTTAAACCTATCTATGCACTCGAACTCGACCAAGATCTGGAGCATCGAGCTCGTCTCCCAAACATTATCCAGCTCTAGTCGAAAATCCACCAATTCCTTTTATAACTCTTTTATTTCCATCTCTTGTTGCATTTAACATTCCATGTGTAGGAGTCCTCCATCCGTCGGAGCAGCAGACCATCGATTCAGAGGAAATCTTGCATCCATGAGCCCTCTTTCTTCAAGCTGCAAGAGGATTGACTGGGCGGTCAACCACGTTCTCTTTACTCCTAGCCTGCATCCGGTTTTGCATAATTGGTTCTGGATGTAAGCCCTAGCCAGCAACCCCTAGATGAGAGTCAATGATCTATGTCACCTCATATGCAATAAAAGATAGTATAAGTAAATAAAAAAAAACTTGTCTAGCCATAAAGATTGAGTTTCCACTTACCAAGGTGTTGATCTACCTCAGACCATCAAATCAGTAAACTACTCTCACCTGGTGGTTGTGGGGCGCTTGTAATCCTCTACCCCTCGATCAGCAATAGAGCACCAGCGGCTTCGTGTGCTTTGGTTATGAAGCTCCAATGGCTCCATGCATATAGTTCAGCAGACTAGTCATGTATCGCAATAGAAGGTTAGGTCAAGAGGTTTGTAGCCTAGGAGCCAATCCTGCTTCCATCTTTTGCCCAATCCTTTTTTGAGGACCTTGAAGTGAATTTGATGATCCCACTTTATCTGTTGGCTCGATTGCCTTCCAGTTCTTGGAAGCAATATTATTTTTCCGCTCTTCACTCTATGACATGCTTCCTCTCTCCGATCTCTCTTTCTCTCGGGTCTCTTCTCTCATTTTTTTTGGCCCCAAGGTGGGATTGCAACACAGAACGTTCAAAAACGCCTGCACCATTTTTGCACTGAGGACCCCTCCTAAAGGTTTTAAAGTGTTTGCCATGGAGATGTTTCAATGATGATTGACTCGGACAAGATGTAAAGTAAACGTGGAATAATAAATTAGTTACGCTCATGGTAATATAAATCAATGAAGCTCAATTATTAAAGCTCTTATTATGAAATAAATGTAATCTCTTTTTTGTATTTAATTTTCTTATTTTTATTGCAGCTGTCACTTTCAAGAAGAAAGAGAATCTGAGAACTAAATTATGTACATCAAGAATAGAAGATCCAAATAAATAAAAGATAGAAAAGTGCAGCTAAGGGCCCATTGGCGGAAGACCAAATAATCCACTTGACTAAATGCAATCCTTTAAACCGGGGCTAGAACCCAACAGAATGTAGGTCATTTAAACCAAGGACTAAGGTTAATCAAGCCAAGCAGAGGCAACGACCTACCTCTCGCCACAACCCGACTCAAGTGAAGAGTTCAGTATTGTCAATTGTCTTATGAATTCCCTTGAGATTCTTTATCGAGGCCAAAGATTGACAATAACATAACCAACAAGCATCCCCAAGAAGCCTATCATCAATGAACTATCTGTCGTATTACGGTGATTCAACCTCAACTTAATAACCTAATCTCATTCTACCGATAGAAGCTCCACATATAGGGATTGATAATTATTATTTTAAAATGAAATACATCTTTTTATGTGTAGAGTTATGACACCCAGTGTCACAAGTGTAAATATCAAAGTTTTAATGGTATATATACAAAATACATGAGAATTGTGCGGTATGTAAGCAAATTTCCTTTAAAAAACCGTTCCGGTTCCCTCCCTCTCTTTATAAATACACCGCACAACAAGAAGCCTTCATTCATATCTTTCCCACGTATTAATTCGTCTCCTCGACTCCTTCCCCCCATCTCCTCTCCCCTCCCCCATCTCCTCTCCTCACTCATGGCTTCCCTTCTCTACCCCAACAAAGCTCTCATCCTTCCCCGAGAACCACCCGTCATATTCCGGCGAGACCAACCCCATCCCTTCCACGACCTCTCCGACAACCACTTCTCATTCCCCTGCTTCCCCCTGCTTCCCACCCCCAAACCAAAAGCCGTCTTCGTGCTCGGCTCTTCCGGCACAGGTAAATCAAAACTGGCCATAAGCCTCGCCCTCCGCTTCTCCGGCGAGATCATCAACTCCGACAAGATGCAATTCTACGACGGCCTCCCCGTCATCACCAACAAAGTCACACCTGAGGAATGCGCTGGCGTTCCCCACCACCTCCTCGGTGGCATACACCCCGAAGCCGACTTCACCGCCGCCAAATTCTGCCGTCTCGCCACCGCAATCTCAGATCAAATCACGGCACGTAACCACCTCCCGATTATCGCCGGCGGATCAAACTCATATATAAAGGAGCTAATCGACGTCGACTTCACACGCCGGTACGACTGCTGCTTTATTTGGATGGACGCGGAGCAGGACGTGTTGGATGAGTTCGTGGCTGAGCGGGTGGATAAAATGGTGGAGAAAGGATTGGTAGAGGAAGCAAGGGGGATATTTGACTTTGAGGCGGATTATACGAAGGGGGTTAGGAGATCGATAGGGGTGCCGGAATTGCATCAATTTTTCCGGCGAGAGGCGGAGGTTGATGAGTTGGAGAGGAGGATGATGCTCGAGGAAGCGATTGGGGAGATAAAGGCGAGTACTTGCAGGCTGACGCGAGTGCAGAGGGAGAAGATAAGGAGGTTTGAGGCGGATGATGGGTGGTGGCTGAACAGAGTGGATGCGACGGCGGCGTTGGTGTGGCGGAGCGCGGCGGTGGGAGGGTTGGTGTGGGAGGAGACGGTGGTGGGGCCGAGCATTGAGACGGTGAGGAGGTTTCTAGGAGGTGGTGGTGGTGGAATTGTTGGAAGGTGTGGCGGCGCGGTGGAGTTCGGCGAGGAGAACATGACGGCTGAGGTTGTGGCGTCCACTAAATGAGTCTAGGCAAAATATTAGGTGCGGAGTCTCCGAGATTTCATTACAATCAATCCATTTATGATCATACTCGTGAATATAATCATGTACAATATGATTATATTAAAGTTCGCATGCACACAGACTCCGCGCTTAATATTCTCTTTGTTTGAATTGAAGTGATAGATAAACATAAATGAGGTCAAATTTGTGACTTTTTGACTATGCAAAAAAAAATAAAAAAAGTAACAATTAAATTACTCAAATTTTTAACATTGAAGAAATATATGATTAATGAAAAATAGTGCATTAAAATGTATAATGTATCCATTTTGTATTAGTTATGTTTTCACTTAGGATGTATTTGAAATAATTTTCTGAAATCATGTTTTTGGCAGAGCAAGTATGATTTAGTTTGATTATATATTTTATTTCTTAGAAATTTCTTTTTGGGGAATAATTTTTAATAATTGAATTTGTTAGTTTCATAACTAAAGTTTGTTACCTAATCATGTTAGAAATAAAACAATATATTATGAATGACTAATTTTAAAAATTTAAATTTTCCATAGCAATTTTACAGTAGCATTGAATATGACTTTAGTGATCCTTAACGAATTCTAATTGTGAGAGTTTAGGGCACAACTTTAAGCAAGAAAAAATTTTGACTGGGTGTTGACTTGCTTATGAACCAAATATAACTAAAAATATAGTAGTTTTAATGAATATAATCTCAATCAACAAATATTTTATAGGACTTAGATGTTGGGTAACTTCACCTTACAGTGACCGTTGGGTCTGAAAAGGTCTAGTTTGATGGAAGTATTAATCTATGTCAATTTATCGTTTGGGAATCATATAATTTTAAATTATGCCTTTTTTTTTTCTGATCAATGGGGGAAAAGGTTGAATAAATATGGAATAATGAGAAACAGGAGAGAGAGAGGAGAGAGAGAGAGAGAGAGAGAAGTGGAGATGGGAATCCTCTTTTAATCTTATGCTCTCTTCTTAGTATTTATAAAGAGAATCTGCTGCCTGACTAATCAATTAATTAAGTTAGAACATGAATATTTACATATACAACAAAGCCATCTCTTTCACCTTTTTAAGTGTAATGTATGCATTAGCGGTAAGCATATTAATTACTTTATCTGATTGATGAACTTTTTTTTTCTAATTATATGTTCTTAGCGAGGTTTAACAATTCATTAACGGTAAGCACAAAGAGAAAGGTGATTTGGATGCAATTGAAGAAGGTTGAAGAGGTGAGAAATTAGATTAAAGGAAATTGGTGGAGGAAATCACAAGCACGATCGAAAGAGAGAATGGCAGAGAAAAATTTTTGGCTAAAATGGGGGTTAGAAAATGATTCAATTTATTATATTTTTTTATGATCATTTGCAAAATCTAATCATTAATATGATTGCACATGAATAGATTTCTTATATTGAATATTTCAAAGTATGTATAACTCTTTATTCATAGTTTTAGGTTATTATTCATCAATCCAAAAAACTACTACAAATAATAAAAGTAAATTTTATTATCAAGTGAATATGTTGAATTAACTAATTGGTACTGATGCGTGCTATAAATTAAATTCACGGCGGTAAAGTAATAAATTATCATCTTAGCGTTGCATGAGAATCCAACATATATTGAGATGAAAGAAAAGAGAATACCACGCGGTCTGACCCAGCTGAAGAAATCTAGTATAAACTGGAGATTACAGGTACGATCCTTTATCCCACAGAAGAGAAAAGATTACACAATCTTCCGAGCAACAAAGTCAGTGCGCGGATAAACTTTTCGTAAGAAGTGGGTGACAGCCGACGAGTGGTTGGCGGTGGTCGGTAAGGAGGTGGTGTTGAATTTCAGCTCGTTCTCTAAACTTTAGTCATCTTCAAGCTTTAAGCTCGCTCTCAACATCAAGCTCCGGGTACCCTCTCAAAAGGGAGGTAGGGCTCAATTTTTAGAATCACGGTTGTCATTGAAGAAAAAATATGAATCACTTTGATTGGACAGCTCTGAGGGCTTCTTCAATGAGACAATATTTAGTGGACATAATTAGACATGAATATCGAGGTATACCAAGCTAGTTACTTTAACAACTTCTAGGCAAATTTTCTTTAATGATTAAGCTAGTAGCTCTACCAAACTAATACATAAATTGTCTAGTTTCATGGGCTTTCTCTTGGTGACTTGAACTGATGGATCTTATGATAACTTGATGATTTGGGAGGACTTCAACTTCAAAGAGCATCAAGTTATTCCAGATAAGTTGCATAGGAACCACAAAAAAAACTCAAACTTGAAGACAAATTAAGTGATAGATAAAATAGCAATAATACATCAATACCAACATAGGATAACAATTAAATTGCCAAACCAAGATAAGAAAAGATAAGATTGTAGAAAGTCACAATCAAGAAAAACCATCTTCATCATAACTCTGAGAAGGACCTGCCAAGAAGCAAAATAATAGAGAAACTGTGGATGAATTAAGCTAAAAAAAAAAGGTATTATAAAAGACTAATACCCCAAGCAAAGTTAGTAAAAATGGAAAGGCTGATAGTCATATTAACAAAAGCATACTGTAGTAAAACATCTAAAGAAAATAGATCAATATTCCAAATGTTTCCTTCCAAGGGTGGAACCTTAAGAATCTTAGTAGATGTAAGCAGTATAAGGAATGAAAAATCTATAAGGACACAACAATAAAAATGATAGATAGCAGTAGAACCTCAACCACATCTATGCAACGCATAAATTAAAAAAAAACGGCAAATTTTTCAAAGCAAACTTATTTTAAAGGGGAAAAATGAAGAAAAATTAAAATAGACATTAAGCATTGATGGCATACATGTCAACCCATGGGGCAGTGATATACTTAACTTATTTTATTTGTAATTATGTAAGGTTTTTATTTATAGTATCATTACACAAGATTTTTTGAATGAGCAGCAAAGCATAAATGGTTATTTATAATATGAACAACGGAAAATGAAAATTATGTATTTATTTTCTTATACTTCTAATATCTACATTATATTTTGAATTAATTCTAAAATCCAATACAATTATAATTTGGGATGTTTGTGTAAGTTTGATAAGATGACACATCTCAAAAATTGATTTTACTTTTCCTGTGACTTGGTGATGGCAGGTGCTATGTAGTGCAATGAAACACGCATATTAATCGTGCAAATATATACATCGATCAATTAGCCTTTAGATTATAAGTTTGTGTATTGATCCCACGATGAACGAGTCAATTCTCAAACAGGTCAAAATACTAGTCCACAAATCCTAATTTTAATTTAAAATGATGAAAATATTTGAGGTGCTATCCTTTAGCGTTGGGGTGCCTAGCTTCGAATGCAGGAATATTTTCTTCTATGAATTTTGCATGCATAAGCTCCGCTCTCTAAGCATCGAGGCACTAGTCATGGGCACCGAGGTGCTTGCCTATTAATTTAGCCCATTTAGTACTCTGAGTTCTAAATTTTCCCTATATACTATAAATAACACTACATATACCCTAAAAAAACATGATAATAATACATAAATACTATGAAAAAATACATAAATATAATGATAAATTTTGTATACATTAAGATGAGTAGCCATCATATCCTACAAAAAGGCTAAAGCTTAAAATAAGTACTAAAATTGAAGTCAATGAAAATTGTTTGAAATACCATATCAATATTGGATAATTATGGAAGATAATATCCCAAGGAATTAGTGTGATGAAGAGACATTTGCCTGAGTTCCAATGAAAAGGATAAATTTTTAACTGGGTAAGTTTGTCCAAAACTATAGAGTTGATTTAACTATTATTGTGCTTTTAACATAACATAATATCAACTGCAATATCATTTGCATAAACAAAATAAAGAAGAACATTTCAAAATGCAAAAGTATTTTAAGAAATTTATCAAAGAAATTTTGACAAATTGACAGTGTAAATTTTGTATAAAAAAATGATTTTTTACATTTTCTAATATTTTCTTATGGGGTTACTGCATTACTAAAAGGCTATGAAATATTATAGTAACATAGATTGAACAGGAATTGAAGTATAATGTTAATAAACATATGATATAAACAAGTACAAATATGTGTCTCTCTATAAGGACGATGATGGAACATAACAAAAATTACAAATATGTGCCTCCACATAATGTCTACAATGGCTCTGAAATGGAGAACATCATTCCTTATAGTGTAGTAATATGAGCCACATAAGGGCCTATGTTCTAGTAGATACTATTGTATAACATTCTATGTTGTCTTCTAATTATGTTGAAATCCATAGCTATATAAGATGCGGAATAAAAGATTATAGACAAGGCATACTAGAGGTTCACATTGAATAATGTCATAGTTAATGTGATGTTAATTGAATTATTAATAGAATAAGATGGTCCTAATGCAAAATAGTTTGTGGATGCTTACTCATTATATTTTATGATCATCCCTAATAAAAATCAAATGATACATCATGTCGAAAAAAGTGTGTAGTGCTCTACCCAAATTAATCATTGGAATACAAAACGAGTGTGTGTATAAAGTGCCCAAGATCATTCTATGTGGGGCGTTTAGGTTATCTATATGTGTGTAATTCTGCATAGATAACTTTGACCTATACAGTCATGGATGATGGGCCTACTAATAAATTATCATACATAGAGTCAACTTATATATGGTGCTAATGATGTGCATATTTGGTCTATTATCCTACATAGCTATTCAATTATTTTGGTTGTATTTTTCTGGCCAGAAGCTATGATACGAGCCCCAACCAACCTTATATGTCTATCCACTAGACTGATATGCACACCAGCAAGATCGAACCTCTGACACTAGGGGACTTAAAACTGACATAGCAGATGTCAACCAAAGAGTCGAGGAATTATACGAGCCCCGACCATTCCCGATGCGCCTGCACCGGGGGGAATATGGGTCCATAGAAAAGGACCATTGAATCCTCTACTAAGGACCATTGAATCCATAGAAAAGGCAAACATATTTGACTCTGAGTTTACCAAATATAGAATGTGGAAAACACTCTCAGTTATGTGAATGATGATATATATCTCCTAGATGGGGCTAATGGGTCCATAGAAAAGGACCATTGAATCCTCTACTAAGGACCATTGAATCCATAGAAAAGGCAAACATATTTGACTCTGAGTTTACCAAATATAGAATGTGGAAAACACTCTCAGTTATGTGAATGATGATATATATCTCCTAGATGGGGCTAATGGGTCATCGCAGCAGTATAGCCATGTTTGTCATTTCCTACCTACCCTAACTACATTACAACTTATCAATAAAGGGCCATCAACACAAACTCATAGTAGGATACCATCATAAAATAATGTGACGATCATCATATTGACAAGAAAATGTAATTTATTAGTTTGATGCGGCCATCACTAAGCAGGTGCAATTAAATATATTGATGTATCAAATATAATAAATGTTTCTAAATAGGGGCGAACTCACGCACTATGGATGGTGGGCAATAGTCCCCTAGAATTTCTGAATTTTGTTAATAAGGATGAGGCAACTCGGTCCTTTGTCCCCTTCCGCGTCGCTAAGCATTGCTTTCTGCTCAAGGCACAATCGCATGCCTCTCTCTCTCTCAGCCTCTCTAGCATGCTTAATTCGTCTTCATCCTGCTCTTCGCCCATGAGAACTTGGTATCCTCCATTGAAGCTTATCGTTCCTCTGCTCAAAGTGTTGAATTCATTCCCATGCCAGTTAAAGTTTTCCTCCTCTCTTAGAATTCCATTTGAAGAAACCACGTCGGTCCTCTGTGCTAAGTAACATAGCGTCGAGTGAAGCTTTATTTGTTATCATTTAATCTAGTTTATTACTCATCATTTGTGACTTTTAGAGAGAGAGATTGATATTAGATCTGTATTTGATTTATGTTTTTTCTTTTGTCTCTTTTTTCTTTATTTGCAAGTCTAAATGACTGCACTTTGCCTGGTTCTCCCAAGCAATTGGGTGGAAGTATCTAAAACTAACTATTTCAATGTCCTTGCAATTCAGTTTTAGTATCTACTTTATTCACAATAAATAGTTATTTATATGAGTGGGTTCCTTAGGTGCATAAGTACAATATATGAGAAGTTTAACCATCAGTGTTTTTAGGTTCACTTCAAAAAAGAAAATAAAGTTGAATGATATGAAAGTTACATTGTATATAGTCAGCTCAACAAATATACAATCACTATCATTTGTTTGGTTGAAGATTATACAACTTATACAAAATAGTGCTTTCCTAAAGTTTATCATTTAAATAACTATGGTTGACAAAAGTCAATGCTCTCTGAATAAGCTATTTATATGTTTTTTATATTTCTACGGTTGAAAATTATAGAAAAAATTCAACAGATGCCGGTTATTTCAGCATTGTTCAATTTCTTAGAAAGAGTAAAGAGATTACAACAGTAAGGAAGATATACCAGACTTGGAGGGAAAAAAAATTAACAATAAGCTGCAAAAAGCTACGGTACAAAAAAAAAAAAAAGATCATCGTGACAACAACAATTAGTCAAAAATCACTGCTGCCGCTGCTGCTGCAGTGCAGAAATTCACCAATTACCCCGTATTAATCACATTATCTACAACATCTGATATGTGATAGCCAATCCTTCCTCCAGCTCCATCCATGGATGACTTCCAAGTTTTTCTCGCCATCTCGCAGTTCAAAGACCGGAACGAAAATGAATCAAAACAGGGGAGGAGAAAATAAATGGCAAACATAGAATTAAAATAAAAAAATCTCAACCCTAACCCGGATATTCGCCGATCCCTCTCCGATCGCTTAATGCCTGAGATTAATTAGGATTCCAGCGATCACCAGCGCTCACCAGACCTGATCCTCGGCGTACCCGCGAAGCAGAGGTATGGCATCGCCGCGCCGGGGGCTCCTCCTTCCGGCACGGCGGAAATAGCAGGATCCAGAGGCCGCAAAATCGAAATTGTTAGCGGAGGCGAAGCGGAAGGCGTATGAGGACGAGATCTGACGAAGGACCTGCAGGAAGGCGGTCTCATCGCAGGGAAGGGAGAGCGGGCCGGGTTGGTGGAAGCCGTACTCCTTCTCGACCTGGTGGAGGAGATTCCGGAAGGCTGGATGGTTGAGATGCTTAACCCTGATCACGAATCTCCGGCCCATGCTCCCCACGTAAACCGCTATGTGCCCCGCCGGCACGTCAATCGCCGGCCGTGAAGGAGGCGATAACCCCATTGCCCGGATCCTCAACCGGCTTAGCATCTGCCGAAGCCTCACATTGTGCCGGATGTTGCTTCTCATACCCATCTAGAGATCGAGATGTCTCTTCTCTAGCGTTCTCTGTGATTTGCTTTGTTTAGAGAGTTCTGAATTTGTTGGGTTAGATGGGAAAAGGATGAAGTAAACAACTGGGCTACTTACAGATGCAGGGAAACTAATAAACCCATGCAATTTATTATATTAACTTTTGTTATTCTATTCATATTTTAGTACATATGATACGCGAATCATATGAGCATATTTGAATAATAGTCATTATACACAATTTCTACCAGTTCATTACTCCATCAATTAGGAGATTTTCATAAATAAAGTTGGAAACAAATTTACAAAAAAAAGATTCAATTTCATGAAAGATTATGATTTATGTGACAATGGTAAGAAGATCTAATCTTTTAAATCCTATTCTAAAAATATTCTAAATGTATTAAGTCCCTACAATTGGTTATATTAACGAAAATTACATTTTGTTAACATGTTCATGTTTCAGTACATTTGATACGTGAATTTATGAGTGTATCGGGCATAACAATCATTATACACAATTTCCACCGGCCGATTATTGCATCAATTAGGAGATTTCCATAAATAAAGTTGGAAACAAATTAAAAAAAAAATATTTGATTACATGAAAGATTACGATTTATGATGCAACGGTTAAGAAGATCTAGCCTTTTAATAATAAACCCATACAATTGAATATCTTAATGAAAACAACATTCAAATAATCGCTTTCATATTTTTGTCCCTCTTAGCGTTGGTCCGATGGAGCGTGAATCGGATGAGCTTGTCGGGGCATAATGGTCATTATACACAATTTCCACCGGCTAATTGCCGCATCAATTAGGAGATATCCATATGTAAAAAAGGAAACAAATTTTTCTACAAAAATAAATATTTGATTACATGAAAGATTACGGTTTTTGATGAAAAAGTAAGAAGATTTAGCCTTTTAATAATAAGCCCCTGCAATTGAATATATTAACGAAAACAACATTTAGATAACATCTTTCATATTTTTGTCTCTCTTAGCGTTGGTCCGATGGAGTGCGAATCGGATGAGCGTGTCGGGGCATAACGGTCATTATACACAATTTCCACCGGCTGATTGCTGCATCAATTAGGACCAAAAGTAAAAAATGAAACAATTTAAAAAAAAAAAATTTCGATTGCATGAAAGATTACGATTTATGATGCCACAGTAAGAAGATCTAGCCTTTTAAATCTTATTCTAAAAATATATGTGTATACGTATATATATATATATATATATATGTAAACATGCAATTGATTGGACACAAAATTTGAATAATATTCAAATTAAAAATTTTAAACTGAAGATACAATGAACTCTAATTCAGGAAAATTTATACTTAAACTAAACAATTCATTAAAATGAATTTATTGACACTAGAGGTGATATTATGGATTCCAAATGGGCCTAAAACAAGTTTTTATTGCATAATTAAAATTTCTATTGTCAACCTTGTGTGATTTGGCTCAAAGTAATCATATCAACATGACGAATCCAAAGAACTTATGATTATTTAATTCTGACAATATTGAACAGTTCAAAAAATATCACAAAAATAAAATACTTTTGGATTTTGCCAAAAAAAAAGCAAAACGTCACTTGATAAAAATCCAAAAATAAGCAAACAGATCTATTAGAATGGTGGCTAGAGGAGAGGAGAAAGTGAGAACTCAGAAGTTTGAAGAATCCAAATGTTCTCTGCATATCCACCATTATTGTTAAATAGTCACCATGCTAGGTGGTCTTCAATTTTCAGATTGCGACCATCATATCGATCAAATGGTCATCATTGTGTAACTATTATCACTTGACAAATATTGTTTGAGAGGTGTCATAAGACAATTGTTGTCAGATTGATATCGCCGAACCAAAACATTTTGACCATTACTCATAACCACAGACATAGAACAATCATCTGTCTGTCAGAACCAACCAATGTCATCAGAAATGTTATTACCCTTGAATGCAACCATTGATCAATTGTCACCAAACATCCACAACCATGATCACCTGACTATAGTCTAATTATCACGAACATTTTCCAATTATAACCTTCCAACCATATTGCACGATTACAACTTTTTTACCATGATCGTTTAACTATGATCTCACGACCAATAAACTTAAAACGATCACATGAACTTAGCCAAGCTACTACACCTCTCAACCATCAGTGTTTTTAGTTTCACTTCAGGAAAGAAAATAAAGTTGAATGATATGAAAGTAACATTGTATATAGTCAGCTCAACAAATATGCATTATCTATCATTTGTTTGATTGAAGATTATACATCTTGTACAAAAAGTGCATTCATAAAATTATCATTAGAGAACCACATAGTTGACAAAAGTCAATCTTATCTGAAGAGCATTGAATAAAATGAGTTAAATTGGTCACTTTCCAAGGTTAAAATTATCATCATACTTATTCCAAGTTCTACAAATTTTTTACCGAAATTGATTTTGTATTGCAATTAAATTGACTACAAATAAAATATTATTTCCAAATTATAACTTCAATTTACAACAACGTCGCATATCAAAATTATAATGATTGTGCCTGCATATATTTCTAGAATAAAATTGGTTAACATAATCAAAAGTGATACAAAATAACTATTTATATGAAGCATAATTATTTTATTTTTTTTAATTAAATGGTTGTTACCAATTTTATTCCTATTTTTTCTGAAAATTAAGACAAGTTCTCACCTTTTTTTTTTTTTTTTTTTGGGCAGGTTTGCAATTGTGGTTTGTTTTATTTCTTAAACGTTTGTAATTATTAGTTTTATATAAAACTAAGAGTTTATGATTGCACATTTTTTTCTTTTTTAATGAATATTTGTTTTATTTTTTTAGTGTTGCACAACTCTACAATTAAACCAAACTATGAAATTCAAAGCCAAGCTAAACAACACCATCCTAATTAAGGAAAACTAAATCTAGCATACCTTAGGCTAAGGTATTACCAGTTGTGCAACGGCTACATAATTAGAGTAAGAACTTGACAATAGATGCTAGGAAAAGTTAAATCATGATTAGCCGTATAAAACAAACTAAGCAAATCCTAGGATACCATTGCTGAGCTAAGCTAAATTTATACATGCTAAACTATATTACTTAGCTTAATCAAGCCAGACTGTGCCAAGCCAATCTAATCCAAGATATACAAAGTACACAACGGTAGTTCATGCAAAGCCATGCTAAGTAAAACAAGCTAAAGCAAGCCATGGCATGCTAAGTCATGACAAGCTAAGTAATATCAAGCCAAACCAAGTTTAGCCTAGCATGGAGTTGGATAACTTGGCAAATCCAAGAAACATCAACCTAAGCTAATTCAATCCAAACTAAAAGAAGCTAATTATAACTTTACTTAGCCAAACCTATCGTAGCCTAACTATGGAAAGCTGACATAAGTTGAGCAAGCCAAGCTAGCTTGAGCTAAATTAAGCTAAAAAAATTGGAGAAACAATGTCGAGGACAAGCTAAGAGAAGTTTTACGATGCATTAAAAAGTTGAACCATTGCGAGCTGATCCATGCCATGAAAAGTAATGGATAACCTTGCAAATATATTTTAAAATTCAATTTCGTTATAGGTTTATGTATTCATAATAGTTATCAATTAATCATCATGAATTCATGAATATAGAGGTGCAATAAAAAAGGTATTTTTTTATGGTTTACATATCTTAGAGCTTTTAAAAAATAACTAAAAATATAAGTTTAAGTATTCAACTTACACAGGCTTCACAAGCTCTATTCCATATTATGTTAATAATTATTTCATCTCTTTTTTTTTTTTTTTGCAGAATTTTATTCTTTAAGAAAAACATGTCCTATTTAGGGGTTGACAAAAACTAGAGAGAAAATCACTTCAAGTATTATAATAAATAATATTTAATTTTTAAAATTTTCTCCAATCTGCCTCAATTTAAAAATAAATAGTCCACAATATCCTTCAATTTAAAAAAAAAGGGGCTTTTACATGTATAGCACCCAAAAATTTCATATTTACCTGTCTCACACATAAACTTTCAAAATTACAAATATTATATGAAAACTAGCACTACTTATTACATTTTAATAGTCAAATCCATCTTTTCATCTATAGGCAAAGTGTTATGTGTGTAAAAATTAAAGTTTAGGTTTGAGCTAGGTAATTCCATAAGAATTGGGTGCTATGTTTGTAATTTTTCCTTAAAAAAAAATAGTACACAGTGTGTTTTTTTTTTTTTTTTAAATCCAATCTGTCTATATTTTCATTTAAATTTTTTGTTTTTTTTATATTTTTCTGTTTAATATTTAATTATTATTTTTTTTCTAATTTATTTTCATAGCATAAGTTATTTTAATATTCTTGTTAAAGAAATTTGATTATATTATAAATTTTTTCATGCTACTCATGTTCTATTCTTGTAAACAATTTTTTTATATAATAAATTTATGCATCATAAAAAACAAGAAGGAATCCGCACCTGCTGCTCGGATGCAAACATTTTCCCATCACTAAATGGATCTATTTATATGTTTTTTATATTACTACAGTTAAAATTTAGAGAAAAATTTCAACAAATGCCGAACAAAAGAAAACAGCAGTTCATTGTGACAGCAACAATTAGGCAAAAATCACTGTGCCGCCGCTTCTGCTGCTGCAGTTCAGAAATTAATCACATTATCTACAAGATCTGTTAGGTGATAGCCAATCCTTCCTCCAGGTACATCCATGGATGACTTCCAAGTTATTCTCGCCATCTCGCAGTTCAAAGACAGGAACGAAAATGAATCAAAACAGGGGAGGAGAAAATAAATGGTAAAATATAATTAAAATAAAAAAATCTCAACCCTAACCCGGATATTCGCCGATCCCTCTCCGATCGCTTATGCTGGAGTTTAATTTGGACTCCAGCGCTCACCAGACCTGATCCTCGGCGTACCCGCGAAGCAGAGGGATGGCATCGGCGCGCCGGGAGCTCCTCCTTCCGACACGGCGGAAATAGCAGGATCCTGAGGCCGGATAATCGAAATCTTTGGCGGAGGCGATGCGGATCGCGTAGGAGGACGAGATCTGACGAAGGACCTGCAGGAAGGCGGTCTCATCGCAGGGAAGGGAGAGCGGGCCGGGTTGGTGGAAGCCGTACTCCTTCTCGACCTGGTGGAGGAGATTCCGGAAGGCTGGATGGTTGAGATGCTTAACCCTGATCACGAATCTCCGGCCCCTGCTCCCCACGTACACCGCTATGTGCCCCGCTGGCACGTCAATCGTCGGTCGTGAAGGAGACGACAACCCCATTGCCCGGATCCTTAACCGGCGTAACATCTGCGGAAGCCTCACAATGTGCCGGATGTTGCTTCTCTTACCCATCTAGTGACCGAGATGTTTCTCTCTCTTCTCTAGGACGCTTTGTGATCAGCTTTGTTTGCTTTTGCTTGAGAGAGTTCTGAATTTGTGGAGTTAGATGAGAAGAGCGTGAAGTAAACAGCAACTGGGCTATTTATAGATGAAGGGAAAGTAATAACCCTTTTTTATTAACTTCCATTAATCTATTCATATTTTAGTACATATGATACGTAAAAGATATGAGCGTATCTGGAAATAAAGGTAATTATACATATGGCTGATTACTACATCAATTTCAAGATTTCCATAAATAAAGCTGGAAACGGATTTAAAAAAAAGAGATTCTATTACATGAAAGATGAAAGATTAAGACTTATGTGGCAACGATAAGAAGATTTAATCTTTTAAATCATATTTCAAAAATATTCTAAATGTAATAAGCCTGCAATTGATTATATTAACGAAAATCACATTCTGTTAACATGTTCATGTTCTTGTACATCTAATACGTAAATCGTATAAACGTATCAGGCCATAACGGTCATTATACACAATTTTCACTAGCCGATTACTGCATCAATTAGGAGATTTCCATAAATAAAGTTAGAAATGAATTAAAAAAAAAATTTTGATTACATGGAAGATTACGATTTATGTGACAACGGTAAGAAGATTTAATTTTTTAAAACCTATTCTAAAAATATTCTAAAAGTAATAAGCCCTGCAATTGATTATATTAACGAAAACAGCATTTTGTTAACATGTTCAAATTTTTGTACATCTGATACCTGAATGTATAAGTGTATCGGGGCATAACGGTCATTATACATAATTTTTCACTGGCTGATTAATGCATCAATTAGGAGATTTCCATAAATAAAGTTGGAAAGGAATTAAAAAAATATATATTCGATTACATGGAAGATTACGATTTATGGGGCAACGGTAAGAAGATCTAATCTCTTGAATCCTATTCTAAAAATATTCTAAAAGTAACAAGCCCCTGCAATTGATTATATTAACGAAAACAAAATTCGGTTAAATTGTTCATGTTTAAGTATGTATAATACGTGAATCGTATGAGTGTATCGGGGGCATAACGATCATTATACACAATTTCCACCGGCCGATACTGCATCAATGAGGAGATTTCCAAAAATAAAGTTGGAAACCAATGTAAAAAAAAAAAATCGATTACATGGAAGATTACGATTTATGTGGCAACGGTAAGAAGATCTAATCTTTTAAATCCTATTCAAAAAATATTCCTAAAAGTAATAAGCCCTGCAATTGATTATATTAACGAAAACAGCATTTTGTTAACATGTTCAAATTTTTGTACATCTGATACCTGAATGTATAAGTGTATCGGGGCATAACGGTCATTATACATAATTTTTCACTGGCTGATTAATGCATCAATTAGGAGATTTCCATAAATAAAGTTGGAAAGGAATTAAAAAATATATATATTCGATTACATGGAAGATTACGATTTATGGGGCAACGGTAAGAAGATCTAATCTCTTGAATCCTATTCTAAAAATATTCTAAAAGTAACAAGCCCCTGCAATTGATTATATTAACGAAAACAAAATTCGGTTAAATTGTTCATGTTTAAGTATGTATAATACGTGAATCGTATGAGTGTATCGGGGGCATAACGATCATTATACACAATTTCCACCGGCCGATACTGCATCAATGAGGAGATTTCCAAAAATAAAGTTGGAAACCAATGTAAAAAAAAAAAATCGATTACATGGAAGATTACGATTTATGTGGCAACGGTAAGAAGATCTAATCTTTTAAATCCTATTCAAAAAATATTCTAAAAGTAATAAGCCCCTGCAATTGATTATATTAACGAAAACAACATTTTGTTAACATGTTCATGGTTTTTTTACATCTGATAAATTAATCGTATAAGCATATCGGAGCATAACGGTCATTATACAAAATTTTCACCGGCTGATTACTGCATCAATTAGGAGATTTCCATAAATAAAGTTGGAAACGAATTTAAAAAATATATATATTCGATTACATGGAAGATTACGATTTATTGGGCAGCGGTAAGAAGATCTATTCTTTTGAATCTTATTCTAAAAATATTCTAAAAGTAACAAGCTCCTGCAATTGATTATATGAACGAAAATAAAATTCTTTTAAATTGTTCATGTCTAAGTATGTATAATACGCGAATCGTTTGAGCATATCGGGGCATAACGACCATTATACACAATTTCCACCGGCCGATTACTGCATCAATGAGGAGATTTCCGTAAATAAAGTCAGAAAAGAATGTAAAAAAAAATATTCGATTACATGGAAGAATACGATTTATGGGGCAACGGTGAGAAGATCTAATCTTTTGAATCCTATTCTAAAAATATTCTAAAAGTAACAAGCCGCTGCAATTGATTATATTAACGAAAACAAAATTCTTTTAAATTATTCATGTTTACGTATGTATAATACGCGAATCGTATGAGCGTGTCGGGGCATAACGACCATTATACACAATTTTCACCGGCTGATTACTGCATTAATGAGAAGATTTCCGTAAACAAAGTTGGAAACGAATGTAAAAAAAAATTTGATTACATGAAAGATTACTATTTATGTGGCAACGGTAAGAAGATCTAATCTTTTAAATCTTATTTGTTGTAAACTCGTCGTGCCGAACATTAATCGTAATTCTTCTTCCTCTTCGGACAGTTTTTCCGGAAGTGAACTTCCTTATGGCACTGAAAACACTTGTAAGATCCTTTTGTCGACTGACTTCTGCCCTTCTTTCCTTTCTTTGATCTTGATCTGCTTTGACTGTTTCTTGAGCCATTTTTGTCTGATCTTCTTCTAATGGTAAGACTGTCCCCGCTAATTTCTTCGTTCGTCTCGAGCTTCTTTTGGAGTTCTTTGGCTCTGACCAAAGATTGAACCTCTTCCAGAGAAATTGTCTGCATCCTTCCATAGAGCATTGCATCTTTGAAATGCTCGTAGCTCTTAGGAATGGAATTTAGTAGTAGCAGTGCCTTATCCTCGTCATCCATCTTAACCTCGATGTTTTCGAGATCGTCAATAATCTTGTTGAAATCGTCGATTTGTTCCGAGACTGATTTGCATCGTGCATTTTGAAAGAATATAGGCGCTGCTTCAAGAAGAGCCTGTTCGCCAGAGATTTCGTAGAGATTTCGTCTTATAGAGGACCTCAAGTTTGGCCTAAAGTGCTTGAGCCGTTGTCTCCCTTGAAACTTCCCTCAGAACCTTATCGCCAAGGCTCAGGATTATTAAGCTATGGGCCCTGTCAAGAATCCTGTTCTTTTCTTTTTCGGTCATGTCGGTCGAAAATGCCGCCGAGCCTTGCAAGGCTTCTGCAACGCCTTGCTGCACCAACAGGGCTTTTATCTTCACTCTCCACAGGCCAGTCGTTCTTTCCCGTGAACTTCTCGATGTTGAATTTTGCGGAGCCCATTGACGTGGGTGGATTCCCACAGACGGCGTCAATTGTTGTAGACTCGCCCCGCCGAACACCTGAAATGTTTCAAAAGAACTCCTACGGATTGAGTTAGGTGAGAAAGGTCCTTAATAGTTGAATTGCCAAATAAAAGTTTGCTTCACTTCCAAGAAACTGTCGAAGGAATGGCTGTTGGTTCTAAACAACGGAACACCTCCTTAGTCGAACCCTCTCTGTCGTTCTTGCGGTATGGACTACAAGAACCCTTGACTGCCGAACTCTTTTGTGATCCAAGCCGTGAACTCCTCTAGTGTCTCAAAGCCTCTGCTGCCTCACACGAGCTTCCTATCGCGGAAGGATTCCGAGCCGCGACCCTCTCGTTCCCAAACATGAACAATACTCCTGTCACGCGAATCCTCCTGGCCGAAATTCCGCCCCTGCAGGTTAATTTCTCCCTCCTGCTAACTTCTGCTGCAATTCTTGAATGTCGAGGGAGACAAAGACAACAACAAGGATAAAAACAGAAAGAAAAATTGCAGAAATGAAATGCCACAAAGAACAAGAAGATTTACGTGGTTCGGTCCTTAGACCTACATCCACAGAGGGAATAGCTACCAAATTCACTATGACAAAAGAAGAATTATAGACTCATTACATTGAGGAATCACCATGTCTTTCTAGATCTCTTTCTCTACAAGACCTCTCCCTCAATTCTAAAGCCTCTCCATTTCTTCCTCTTGCTGAATTTTCTTCCTCCTCTTGATCTTCTTGATCAGATTTTTCTATCTCCTTATGATGGTCTAAACTCCCCACAAGACCCAAGACCCCTCATCTATTTATAAGTAGACGAGGCCTTCCAAAAGGCTTGAAAATTACAAGTATGTCATTAGCCTTAATTAAGAGCCATAACATTATTAAAAAAATATTCTAAAAGAAATAAGCCTATGCAATTGATTATATTAACTAAAACAACATTTTGTTAACATGTTCATATTTTAGTACACCCGCTACGCGAATCATATAAACATATCGAGACATAACAGTCATTATACACAATTTTCACTAGCTCATTACTGCATCAATTATGAGATTTCCATAAATAAAGTTAGAAACGAATTACAAAAATAGATTCGATTACATGGAAGATTACGATTAATGTGGCAACGGTAAGAAGATCTAATCCTTTAAATCTTATTCTAAAAATATTCTAAAAGTAATAAGCCCTGCAATTGATTATATTAATGAAAATAACAATCAATTAATATGTTCATGTTTTAGTACATTTGATAAGTGAATCATACGAGTGTATTGGGGCATAACGGTCATTATACACAATTTCCACCTACTGATTACTGCATCAATTAGGAGATTTCCATAAATAAAGTTGAAAACAAATTAAAAAAAAAAAGATTCAATTACATGGAAGATTATGATTTATGTGGCAACAGATTAGAAGATCTATTCTTTTGAATCCTATTCTAAAAATATTCTACAAGTAATAAGCCCTTGCAATTGATTATATTAACGAAAACAACATTCTGTTAATTTTTTCATGTTTTAGTACATCTAATACGCGAATCGAATGAGCGTATTGGGGCATAACGATCATTATACACAATTTCTACCGACTGATTATTGCTTCAATTCAGAGATTTCCATAAATAAAGTTGGAAACAAATTTAAAAAAAAAGGTTCGATTACATGGAAGATTACTACACAATTTCTACCGACTGATTATTGCTTCAATTCGGAGATTTCCATAAATAAAGTTGGAAACAAATTTTAAAAAAAGGTTCAATTACATGGAAGATTATGAGTTATGTGGCAATGGTGAGAAGATCTAACCTTTTAAATCCTATTTTGAAAATATTCTAAAAGTAATAAGCCTATGCAGTTGATTATATTAACGAAAACAACATTATGTTAACATGTTCGTGTTTTAGTACATCTGATACATGAATCGTATAAGCGTATCGGGGCATAACGGTCATTATACACAATTTCAACAGCCTGATTACTGCATCAATTAGGAGATTTCCATAAATAAAGTTGGAAAAAAATTAAAAAAAAAAAGATTCGATTACATGGAAAATTACGATTTATGTGGCCACCGTAAGAAGATTTAATCTTTTAAATCCTATTCTAAAAATATTCTAAAAGTAATAAGCCACTGCAATTGATTATATTAACTAAAACGACATTCTGTTAATCTGTTCATATTTTACTACATCTGATGCACAAATTGTATGAGTGTATCAAGGCATAACGGTCATTATATACAATTTCCATCGGCTGATTACTACATCGATTAGGAGATTTTCATAAATAAAGTTGGAAATGAGTTTAACAAAAAAAAAATTCGATTACATGGAAGATTACGATTTATTTGGCAACGGTAAGAAGATCTGATGTTTCAAATCCTATTCTAAAAATTCGATTACAACCTTTTGACCATTATCACTTAACTATGATCTCACGACCACTAAACTTTAAACGATCACACGATTGCTGCATTAGTACCACCATTAAATCATTATTGTATGGCTATGATTGCTGCATCAGTACCACCAAATCACTACCACCATCTAACAACCTACCTAGAAGAAAAAATTTTATAAGCATAACCATATTTATCCAAATGTTAGATAGCTAGTCAAGATTGTGATGCAGAAATGAAAATGAATTAAGTATAACGATAATTATCATTTGAGAGTATAAATTTAGTAAGAATAACTTTATCAAATTTAGTGGTGGCCAACATCTTTAAAGCGATGGGAGATTCTGCGCATCTATAAATTTCATTTTATCTTTTTTTTTTAATTTGTTAGGACGCCTGCATGATTAATTGTTGTGATAATTACCTACAAATGATATTCAACATTGATATTTATAAATTAACCACTCAAGTGATACTTATGGGTGTCACGACCAAACTATTAAAAATTTCATAAAAATGAGAAATATGGGTTGAAATTTGACATTGAATTTAGATGTTTGAGTGAGAATTTGAAGAATGAATGAAATATAATGGTTAATTTGTAAATATAGTTTCCGGTGGCCCGTACGTAATTGCCCATATTACTTTGGCTCTTTTGTGTATTTATTAATAAAAGGATAGAAGTCCATGCTTAACACGTCAGGAAGATTTGCCTATATACCATTCAATGCCTATCTATTTAGAAAACTAACATCTAAACTTTAATAGTTACAAATATATTTTTCTCACACACACATTGTGAAATGAGTCATAGAAGAAGAAAGAACGAGACAGTTATGTGAGTAATGTTTTTTTTTTTCTTGGCATCACAGCTAGTTACAAATATGTATATTTTCATTCTCATCCATTGAAATTTACTACAACACTCACAGCTAGAGCAAATTTATTAGTTTTTAAATTTTTCTTAGCACTTCTGGTACTCATTATTTAGTGTGTGGTGTACATGAACTTTTGTTGTGTTTCGAAATGAATTTTTGCTTATGAAGTATCAAATATATTGTTGTCACAGTTCTACTTTAAACAACTTTACTAAACATGCACAGAATGATCATTTTTCCATAAATAGTTGTCTCACAGCTGTTTTCACAGAACCGTTACAAACAGACAACCAGCTTATCTCGCGGCAGCTTCCTAAGGCAGCGCAGCTGCAGCTGAAAAACTAAGAAACTGCACCTGCGCCAAACAAACCCTTATATTCGTCCTTTTATAAAAAATTTTGCAAGATCTAATTTGTTCTTTACTTTATGCTTCTCTGATAAGCATTATTTTCTTTTCTTGGTTACTTATTGGTAGCTTTGCTTATATTTTCTTCCTTGTTTCAGATACTGCACTCAGTTCTGTCTCCTTTGTTCTCGCTATATCATTTCGAGTTTTGCTATTTATTGAACTAAGATGAATTTCAGGCTTTACACCAAGGATCAAATGTTCATTTGTATATGTTTTCGTTTCTTCTATTCTGATGTATATATTACCTCTCGATCAAATTTTTTTTTAACAGTGTATTTTTTTTTTCTTTTTTTCTTATGTAATTAAAATATTGGTGGTTGATAAGGATTATAGTATTGGAAGATTTTCATACATACCACTCAATTCCTATGTATTTCTATATCTAACACTTAAATTTTATACATGCATGTCGTCTTACGTATGCAAGAAAAGATATATTTCATTTTTTAAATGTTAAAATTAAAAATATTTGTGACATAATATGATAGATTTGAGTGGTATAAATTTAAATGAAAAATTTTACGGTTACATATGTAAATAGATAGAAATTGAGTGACATATATAGGTATGTTAATAGATAGAAATTGAGCGACATTAAGCTTCCGCACTTAATTTCTCTTTTAAAATCATTATATTTTATTTGTTATATGCTTGCTTAGGCTTACGTTTTGAATTTGAATTAGAGAGAAAGTAAGCTTAACAAAAACATGTCACAATAATTAGAGAGAAAATCACTTCAAGGTTATAATAAATAATATTTAATTTTTAAAAATTTTCTGCAATATGCCTTAATTTAAAAATAAATAGTCCACAATAAACCTTCAATTTAAAAATAGGGGCTTTTACATGTATATATATATATTGTGTAAAATTATCATATTTACCTATCTACAGCTAAAATTTCATAATTACAAATATCAAATAAAAAATAGCATTAATTATTACATTTTAATAATAAAATCCATCTTTTCATGAGTAGGCAAAGTGCTATACCTGCTGCTCGGATGCAAACATTTTCCCATCACTAAATGGATCTATTTATATGTTTTTTATATTACTACAGTTAAAATTTAGAGAAAAATTTCAACAAATGCCGAACAAAAGAAAACAGCAGTTCATTGTGACAGCAACAATTAGTCAAAAATCACTGTGCCGCCGCTTCTGCTGCTGCAGTTCAGAAATTCACCAATTAGCCTGTATTAATCACATTATCTACAACATCTGTTAGGTGATAGTCAATCCTTCCTCCAGCTCCATCCATGGATGTCTTCCAAGTTATTCTCGCCATCTCGCAGTTCAAAGACCGGAACGAAAATGAATCAAAACCGGGGAGGAGAAAATAAATGGCAAAAATATAATTAAAATAAAAAAAATCTCAACCCTAACCCGGATATTCGCCGATCCCTCTCCGATCGCTTAATGCCTGAGATTAATTAGGATTTCAGCGATCACTAGACCTGTTCATCGGCGTACCCGCGAAGCAGAGGGATGGCATCGGCGTGCCGGGAGCACCTCCTTCCGACACGGCGGAAATAGCAGGATCCTGAGCCCGGATAATCGAAATCATTGGCGGAGGCGATGCGGATCGCGTAGGAGGACGATATCTGACGAAGGACCTGCAGAAAGGCGGTCTCATCGCAGGGAAGGGAGAGCGGGCCGGGTTGGTGGCAGCCGTACTCCTTCTCGAGCTGCCGGCCGTGAAGGAGGCGATAACCCCATTGCCCGGATCCTCAACCGGCTAAGCATCTGCCGAAGCCTCACAATGTGTCGGATTTTGCTTCGATTACCCATCTAGAGATCGAGATGTCTGTCTCTCTTCTCTAGCGTTCTTTGTGATTTGCTTTGTCTGCTTTTGCCCGAGAGAGTTCTGAACTTGTGCGGTTAGATGAGAAGAGGGTGAGGTTAAGAACAACTGGGCTATTTATTGATGCAGGGAAACTAACATGACCCTGCAATTGAATATATTAACGAAAACTTAGTTATCTGATTAGCAAATCTTTTGAGCATATCGGGCATAACAGTCATTATATAAAATTTTTAAATACAGATTGTTGCATCAATTAGAAGATATGCATAAATAAATCAAGAAACGAATTTACAAATAAATAAGAAAGATTTGATTACATGGAAGATTACGATTTATATTCTGTTTCATACTTTTGTATATTTGAATAAGCAAATCTTTTGGGCATATCAGGGCATAACTGTCATTATACAAAATTTTCACAGACTGATTGTTGCATCAATTATGAGATATCCATATATAATACAGGAAACAAATTAAAAAAAAAAATAGATTCGATTACATGGAAGATTACGATTTATACTGCCTGTTTCATATTTTTGTATATCTGATACGCGAATCTTTTGGGTGTATCAGGGCATAACGGTTATTATATAAATTTCCACAGGCTCATTGTTGTATCAATTAGGAGATATTCATAAATAAAGCAGGAAATGAATTTAAAAAATAAATAAATAAAGATTCGATTATATGGAAGATTTTCATTTATGCTTCCTGTTTTATATTTTGGTATACCTGATATTACAAATCTTGTGGGTGTATCGGGGCATAACGATCATTATACAAAATTTCCACATGCTGATTATTGCATCAATTAGGAGATATCAATAAATAAAACAGGAAACAAATAAAAAAAAATTGATTACATGAAATATTACGATTTATGCTGCAACAATATGAAGATCTACTCTTATAAATCCTATTCTAAAAATATACTAACTTTAAATTATATATATATAGATATATA